>NC_088868.1:30779142-30937683 GCF_032884065.1 Artemia franciscana | reverse complement strand
CCTCCTGCACGATATCTATTTATTTACTTATCCTTGTTGCTTCTTTTTTATGAGTTTTTTCTTTCTATTTTGTTTGTTTTTCGCCGTGTTAAATTTTGGAATCATTATTATGAGATGTTGATGTTTAATCTATGTTTTTGCACTATCCTAGCCTTACGAGCTCTGTTCTCTGTTGGGGCATAATAGTGTTTTTGTATTTTTTAAGTTGAATAAGGAAAAAGTTGAAGTTAATACTAATCAATTCTCATAAGTTTGGTCATTTGCCTCCATTTTCCTAATTTGATGATGAATGTGCAGAAGTTCATTCACTAAAGATGCTAGTTAGCCATTTAATACAAAGTTAATGTTAGATCATTCCAGCTATTAACCCACTCTCACCTGAAACGAAAAATCTAATTTTTATTAGATATTGTAAACTTTTTGTCGCAGCGGGAACGCACTTCTAGATAGGGGAGACCGGGGCGCCTTCGGTCACGGGGTGCCTCCGGTCACCCCCAATAACTCATTTTGAGTTTACGTATTTTTATGCTAGATGGCACTGGGGAGGTTGTTTATCCAAGGCGGATGTCCGAAGAAAATTTCCCTCAGTTAGCTTCAGCCAGTTTAGCTGGAGAGAGTTTCGTACCATTTTTTTTGCGAAAAGTAAGTTTCTCTACTTCTGTTTGAACCTAGCCTTCCCCTTCTGTTTGGCATGGATTTCGATGATTAAATTTGTATACACATAGAAATGATAGGACTAGAAGATAGTGGTATTTCTAAGGAGAAATCTTTCTCTGTTTTCGGGTCAGAAAATAAGTTTGACAAAATGGCGGCTGGGGCACCTTCGGTCAGTCCACGACGGGGCACCTTCGGTCGCTGACCGGAGGCACCCCAACCTGATGAATAACGTAACCTTACCAGTTTTAAGTTAAAGATAGGTCTCTCTACAATTCAATTGTGGTTAACATTGATGCTCCCAGCATAGAACTAAAGTAAGGTGTACCAAAAGAGTTTGTTACTTTCAGAACGAGAGAAGGGCAGTGATATTCCGCTGCATCAGCGAGTGTGTCCAAAAGAAATGAAGCCTGTAAATGACGCGCTCGGGCCACAGTGCATTTTCTTTGACGCTTGTTGGGTCGTGCTATTAAGTTCCACGAACTTATTACGCCGGAAATAAGTTCGTTTGTTTCTTCTCTTTTACTGTAGGTCATTTTTACACTGCCAAATTCGGTAAGTCTTAATTTCAAAATTTCTTCCAGATCATTGGTTATGGTTCGGAACAGAGTTCCAAAACGCCCGAAGGGTGTGTCAGATGAGGCTATGAACATTGCTGTTTCCAAAGTTTTGATGGACAAAGCTTCAATTCGTAGTACTGCAACAGCTTTCGGAATACCGAAATCAACCCTTATCGACAACGTTCGCCGAGCAAAAGAACTACGCGAGCAAGAGCAAGGGGGCATACCAGTGCCTATTCAAGCTGGGGTCTCTAATTCTGGAACCTCTAGTGGTGGCATTCAATAGTGCTTTTCTTCCGACAAGAAAAGAGAGACTGTCAACTGCAAAAGTTTTCACGGCCAATGAAGAGGGCCAGCTTGCTGTTTATTTGAAACATTGTTCGAAAGTCCATTATGGTATGACCCTGATGCAAACACGAAAGTTTGCATATGATTATGCAAAAAGACTAGATAAGAAAGTTCCTCACAACTGGGAAGAAGCACAGATGGCTGGGCCAGACTGTATGAAGGGCTTTATGATAAGGCAAGGTGATTTGTCTCTCAGAAAGCCAGAGAACACTAGCTTAGCTCGCAGCTCGAGCTTCAATCGTGCTAATGTTGACAGATTCCTTGACAACTTGGAGGCTGTCCTGCACAAATACAAATTCACAGGAGAAAGCATTTGGAACTGTGACGAAACGGGGGTCACAACTGTACTTGACAGCCCCAAGGTGATAGCACAAACCGGTACCAAGCAGGTTGGTCAGGTTACCACAGCTGAAAGGGGTGAACTTGTTACTGTTTGTTGCTTTGTCAATGCTATTGGTGGAACCGTGCCACCAGTCTTCGTATTCCCCAGAGCAAAGTTCAAGGATCATATGATGTTTGGGGCCCCTGCAGGAAGTCTCGGCCTAGCCGAAACAACTGGTTGGATGACTGCAACATTGTTTTACGAGGCGATACAGCATTTCAAGAAACAAGTTCGATGTTCCAAGGACAGCCCGGTCCTCTTATTGCTCGATAACCATGAGAGCCACATCGGTCTTGACGTTATCATGTACGCCCGTGCAAATGGCATTGTTTTACTATCCTTCCCACCCCACTGCAGTCATCGTCTTCAGCCTCTAGATATTACTATCTATGGACCACTGAAGTCTGCTTTGAAAAGAGCATTTCATGATTGGATGACTTCAAATCCGTTTCAGAGGATCCAGATCACCCATATTGCCCAGCTTGTAGGAAATGCTTATCCAAATGCACTGACCATGAACAACATCATTTCTGGGTTTTCGAAGCCTGGCATTTGGCCCTTCAACCGCAATGCTTTTTCTGATGAGGGTTTTTATGCTGCGTTTGTCAGCGACCGTCCTAAGGCAGAGCCGTGCCCATCAGCAACAGAGAGAAACCCACCAGTATCGGATCTACTAGATCCTTGCCCGTCACCGTCAACTGCACCGGCAACACCAGCTGCAGAGATTCGTTACTCTAATGCTTTGACCCCCGAAGATGTCCGACCGTATCCAAAGGCATTGCTAAGGAAACAGAGCAATAGGGGCGGAAGGAAAAAGGGTGCATCGAGAGTTTTGACAGACACACTAGAGAAAGATAAAATTGAAGCTGCTATGATGGCTAAGAAAGCAAAGCAAGATGAGAAAGATGCAAAAGCAAAAGCAAGATTGCTGAAAAAAAATATGAAGAAGCCAACAAGTCAAACGAAAAGCAAGGGTCAGAAGAGGAAGCAGCAAACGTCTTTGTGCGATCAGTCGACTGATGAAGAATCTGTTGTTTCAGTTCATCTGGATGATGACACGGATGATAGTCTACATATCGGTGATGACGAGCTAACTGAGCCACTTGCACTGGGGACCCTTAGTATTGGCGACTATGTGTTGGTGGAGTTCGAAGGCAAGAACAGTTCACTGCACTACGTTGGATTCGTCAAAGAAAAAGATAACAGTGAAGTTTTTGTAAGTTTCCTTCGCAGAAAGGACAGTGATTCTAGCAAGTTTTTTTCCCACAAGTAGTGGATGAAAGCTATGTCAATTTGGCGGATGTTAAGATGAAATTGCCCATTCCTAGCAGAAGTGGGGGTACGGCACGTGTCGCAGAGATGATTGAGTTCAGCGACGTCGATTTTTCACTTTTTCCAAGTCTCCGCTGAAAAGTGAAGTCGCTGAACTCAACCATCTCTGCCTCTGTATCAAAAGTGATGTCGAAAATTTCCTTCCGACAGTAATAAATGATGTGATTTTGTTACTTTGGCTTATTTTTACAAACAATAAACGAAGACATAAGTAAGCTTTGTATATTTAGCCATCTAAAGACAGGATAACGGAGGTAATTCGTATAATTGCAAGGCTGACCGAAGGTGCCCCAAGCCCGACCGAAGGTGCCCCGGGTTGGGGGCACCTCCGGTCAAAATGGGGCTTCAGCGGGATCACTTTTTTCTTACAATCCGGTTGAGTTCTAAGAAAACTACAAAATAGATTTGGTAGATCAAACGTTGCTCTTCCCTGCGTTCAGCAAGATTTTTCAAAATAACGAACGTAAAATTCTTGGTGGCTGGTAATCGAAAAAGTGACCGAAGGCGCCCCGGTCTCCCCTACATAGCTTTCAATAGCGTTTTATTAGGCATGACAGCTAGCATGAGAAAATACTAGATGGCATGCGCATCGAGATCACTTCATGGAATTTGGTAATGAATCATTTACTTAACTTTAGCAGATAGTGTGGGTGCCAGTAAGCGGTTCACAGACAGCGCCCATCTTGGGTGAATAGAAAGTTAGATAGCGATATTTTTGAATGAATATTGAAAATTTTCGGAATTTCCAGCTCTGGAGCTTTACAATGGCAAGCCTATATACTTCTTGAATTCTAGTAAATTTTAGGCAGAATTACCTCTTATAAAATTAAGGGCAATATGATAGATGCTGGAATGGCACTTTTCCTTACACTTTTGACATCAGTGTCAACAGTTCAATATTAAAAAAAAAAAAAAAAAAATCTGACTATTGCTCGAATTTTGTAACTTTAAGCCTCTACAGGCAAACAATCCCCTAAACCAGGCAGTTAATTTTAAACTCTTTAGAATGGAGTAATAAAAATAGGAAACGGTAACAGAAAAATGAAATTCCGAATCTTTGTTCCACTACAAAATTTTTAACCTCCTAAGCAGAGAAGTATTTAGGAGGCTATCTCACGGAATAAATTTCTCCTCGTGTGCCTGTTCGAGAAAACAGACTAAAACCCCAATATTCGGACAGTGGCCACCAGGTACTTTGGGACAAATATTTTTAATTCAAATGCATCTTTCCTAAACATGGATTATAAGAAAAACCCATCAAAATTTAATCCTGGACATGATTTCCAAGTTTTAGATACGACTAGGCTAGTTGGGATTGGCTGACTACAACCTTAGAAAACTTCTCTTTTCAACATTTAAGCTTTAGCAGAAGTTAATTTTACAACCTTGCTTATTTAAATACAAATTTTCAAATATTTTCTTTTAATGTATATTCTTTTATGTTTCATGACAATTTGAAAAGGTAATTTTTACTGAGAAAATAAAGCTAAGATCAGCGGCGTCAAGTCATAAAAGCGTGGGGGGAGGGGCAAATGTACGATTTTCTCTATGAAAATATCAAAAACATATTTTTTTGAAGTCTAGGGGGAGGTTGTAATGCCAACCCCCATCCCAATTGACGCATCTAAAATTTAGTTAGAATAAATGAAAGACTTTAACTTTTACAAAGATGGATTTTTGGCTCAATGTCCAACTATAATATAAAATTCTATCAATTTTTGTAGAATATTACAACAAGTACAGAGCTACCCTACATGTGACTGAATTATTCTCTTAATTTGTTTTATCGCAGCCCAAGAAGGAGATAAGTTATATTCTTTTAAGAATATACAGACCCCAAGAAGTTGCCATCCATATATAATAAATATTCAGTCCACCGTGTGTAATCATAATTAATCACAAGCTCGGGAACCTATCACTTTGAATGAAAAATTTATAAGTCAGAATTTTGCAAGAGTTGCAAATAAGCACCACGCTGAATATAATTTGTCGCAATCGATCATTTCTGACACCCAATAAAATATATTCTATATCTGGATATGGAAATATATTCCAGATTTCCATATCTGGCGCCCAATAAAAATATATTTTCTTGAAAAATATTAAATAAAAAAAGTTTTTTTCGACTGAAAGTAAAGAGCAATTTTAAAAGTTCAAATGAAAAGAATAATTCCGTATATTACGGGGCTTCCCCCCTTCTCAACCCCTCAATTTCTTTTTGTCAAGCGAAGAAAAAAAAACGAAAAAAAAAAACAGAATAATATAAAAATTATGACAAAAATATATACAACTAAAAAGACAATAAATATTCTTTTCAGCTTACTTCATAACAGCTTTCTTAAATAACTACAAAACATAAAAGACATCTAACTAATTTTATATGGCTGCCTGACTTTCCCTGACTTAGATGTCACATTCTTTGGTTTAGGAATATCTTCAGGGCACAAGCACCAAGGTGAAAAGGTCCTATCACACTCAAGATGGATATTAAATACCGTAGTACTCTCACCATTTGATGTTACTGAATATTGGCCAACAACTTTAAAATTCACATTATTTACACCACAGTCGTAGTCTCTACGCAAAGAGGTTTTTTTCTGGTCGTAGCAGTAACGGTAGTCTCTTTTCGTTACGCGGGCATTATGCATATGTCTAAAACAGAAAATTAAATGAAAGGTAGCCAAAAATAATTTATCATTTAGTTACATTATCTCTTTAATCATCATTTTATTCACTAAATTTACTTAGTTATGAATATTGGTTAAAACTAAACTTGTTTAGGTGCAAATGATTTATATAGTTATATTAATAATTTAGTCAAACTTGATTGAGGCTAGTCAAAACTAAATGAATTTTTCTCATTTCAAAGTATCGTTTCTTTACACAGGCATTGTGCAGATGTCTAAAACAGAAAATAAAATTCAATAGGGTAATATTATACACTGACGCTAAGAAGTACATTCAAACCTTAGAGAGATCAGATGATTTGCAGCAATGGGGGGGGGGATCATTACACGACAGGTGTATATTTTATGTCATTTTTCCTGGGAGAGAGCGGGGGCCCTTCAGGCCAATCTCAGCGGGAGGGTGGCGGGAGGCCCAACTTTGGTAATAAGCATAAATAAGCACAGATTCAACCTTTTGGGGTTAGGGAGTCCTAAGAAAAGTGTATTTTAGACTCCTATTTCTCAAAATTTTCACGGTCTCCAGCACCCCGATATAGCACTCTGTCAACTTTTATCGTCCCTCTCTTGCTTAGCAGGTATAGAACCGAGTTTAGTGAATTCTTCTGCCACACCCACTAATGATGTTGAAATTTAGTTATTCTTTTGTTTTGAATTCTTATTTTCTGCTTCTTCTCGGCAATCCTGCTCTTTAAGGTAATGAGCAGCAATTCTACTTTGCAATTTATGTAAAATTAAACAAAGAATTTATCACATTGCTTCAGGAATGAAAGTGCTGACATCTATCAACTTTCTTATTAATTAACTTAAATTATAAATTTTGAGTTCAAAAGTTTTAAAAAGTAATTGTTAAAAAAAACAAACTTACAGGCTGCATTAGATATTGCCCTCTAAATTGCTTTCAGTAAAATGTTAGCAAACCTTTGGCGTAGAGAGGGAGTGGAGGGGCTAGCAGCCCCTGCTATATACACGATAATGTTCAGCAGAAGTTAACTATTAATGCAACAACTAATAGTTGACTGATAGCTGCTCTAGCCTGTAAGTGGTACTCAATTTATTTCTTCACTTACGTGGTCGGATAGATGACATTTGAAGGGACCCTAACAATACAAGTTGAATGTGCAAGTACCGATTTACCATTGAAAAAGACATTGACGATAAATACAAGCTGATAAAGTTCATTTCAAAATTGAACGTGAATTATTGACGATAAATACAGATTGACGATAAATACAAGCTGATTAAGTTCATTGACGATAAATACATTGATAAAGACATTGACGATACATATAAGCTGATAAAGTTCATTTCAAAAATTCAAAGTGAATTACTGAGCTAGGATAATATACTTATGGAATTATCAAACACTGAAAATATTGAATATATTAACAATAGACCAAGGACAGTGAAAACGAATTCTGATTGTTGGAGTTGGTTAAATAGAAACATTCATATCCTTAAAATTTAGAAAACAAAAACAAAACAGAATTCAATTTTTAGTGGAAGAGAGAGTCATATGCAGGTATTCAATTTTTATCAGTAGCGGGCACCAAATGTGAAAAAAAGAAACATGGGTGGAAAAGTCAGAAAAAAATATCTTCAGCTATATTACTTTAAACAGCTTAGGATGGCGTAACTTTCTTTGGAGGTATACTTATCTTTGAAATCGATAGATTGTAAATGTTTGAATTTTTATGGACGAAAAGCGTTATCAAATTTAACTAATTAGCGTTGTCTACTTATTTTCACGACTTGATCTGGCAACACTGATAAAACTGTCGTACTGCTCTAACAGATTCATAATTTAGAAACCACCAAAAGAAAAATATCAGAAAATCACACTTTCAGAGAAACAATAGAACTAAAATGGGCCCAATGGTACCAAGATCGCTAATGCAGGATTAACGTTTAACATAAGGATCGAAGACAAGAAAATATTTGACAAAAATCACCAAGTCAGATTAACATTTATAATAATGTGTCTAATATTTGTACGGATTGTCTTTGTTTTTATACAAGTCTAGAGCTTCTTTGATTTTAACTGCAAAGACAAATAAATAAAATAACTTATGCCATGACTCAATACTTACAGTCATACCTACACCATTGACTAGTTCAAACTGAAAACTGAAAAGAAAATTAATTTATACCGTGACTCATTAATCATTATTTATACTTATATCCATAACTTTTACTAGTTGAAACCGAGAATTTCAGAGACAAATAATAAAATAGTTCATACTTTGACTCATTACTCATTACTTCCGCCTCATTGTTGCTTATCTTATATTTTCGTAAAATGAAGATATCATTGCTTATGATGTTAAAAACTTGAGAAATATAGCACTAAGTAATAATTTTCTTTGCCAGGACAAAGTTGATTAAAGCTAAAAGATAACTTTCAAATAAAAAAAACTTAAAAAAAAATACAATCTATTTAAATTTGGTATATTTTACGTACAAACTCTTAAAATGAAAAAAAATAGCTCTTTAAAAATGAATTTTAAAATAAAGGAAGTTCAAAATGACAGAAATACTAAGAGAAAGACACAATCTACTCATTTTTGGTACGTTTCACGCAACAACTTCAAAAATGAAAAGAGTTCTTAAAAGATAACACTTAGAATGAAATATTTTTTTTTTTATTAGAAAGATTACTATGAAAAAGACAATCTATATATTTTAGATACGAAAATTTTAATGTGGATTCTACTATTGATGTCTTCTCCTCAAAAATGTTGATGCAAATTTTTAGATTAAGCTATTAAGGAGTCTAGCAGTTAACTGGAACTAGTATATGAAGTAACATAATTGAGCACAGTATGTATTTTCTAAATAAAAAGCGTAATTAGCGTTTTTACAAGCAGAGATAGCATCATTCCAGTGTGTTTGAGCTTACCTCAATACTAAGCGAGGCAAGTGCTTTGTCTGTACTTATCTTACTCGTCTCAATTTACCAGTGTATCTGAATCTACTTATATAATGAGCAGCAGAATATCTCCAACGCCTGAGTTAATAAGAGATGCTCGATTGAAGCGATATCCGTCCCCCTAAAAGAAGAAGATGAATATAGAATACTAAGAAGTCGAGAGGCGAAAGAGAAAAAGGAAAAAGATAACTAAGGTAATTTACTAAGCCCAGCCTTATTAGTAGACATAATAAGAAGAGGTGTCTAAGGCCATACATAGCTACAGTAAATGCAAAATAGTGGCCTAAATGCAAATTAACAGGCCGAAAAATGAAAAGACAATGGAATGGCTTTGAATATTTTTTTGGGGGGGGGGGGTTTAATGCAACAAAACGATATCAATACGTCAAAAATAAACAATTGTCTTGTCAAACTGATGAATTTCTCCAACCATAATATTTAGGTTGAAATTTTAAGATTAAATTTTAGCGTCTATCTAAATGCCTAACGCCAAAAGATGAGAAAGCAAAGGACCGGATCTAAACATTGCATGAATTTTCAATGGCTCCAGGCAAGCTTAAACAACTGTTCCAATTACGATTCATAAAAGGAATATAGATTGGTATGAAATAATGAAGTGTTCATAAAAAGAACAATAGTAAAGCCTAAAATTTTAAAATAGACTACTGACACTGAATACATATTTTATTCATAATTTTATTACAGGCTGAAACGCAACTATTGTCTACTTAACTAAATTTTCGACTAGGATTGCTTCCAAAATTCCATTCTAGTGAGATATCTTTAGTGACGTTAGTCAAACTAGGCAAGCAAAATTAAAACTAGGTCAGCAGAAATTACACCGCCCTTAATATTTTTCATAAATCGTCTATTGATCGAACAGAACCACCAGGCTATTGCAACGTCACAAAGAGCTGTTCAAGGTCTCATTTAAAAGCTAACTTTTATACCTATGTGCTTCTTATGAGCTCGTATTGATGATGCTGTCAGTATGTCCCATATAGCACTTTTTGATGCCATATCAGGATTGGAAAGGCTAGGGAACATGTTTTGTACTTCCATTATCTCTTATTCCGTTATTATTAGTTATAAAATAACGTGCCGAGGTCCCACACTCGGCACGCGACATATATGTATTCCCAATGTCGCTTGTCTTCTAAACGAAGACAATTTGAGCCTTTTCTTGAAGTCATGACGTCCAAATTCATTTTCATTTTTGACTTGCTCATATGCTCTATGAAAGACATAGCGCCGAACCTTTGTTTCTTTAAATTGTTCAGGTGGCGGGACAAAATCTCCTTTTTCTTTCAACGATTTATCTAGTCCAGGTTTTGATTTTCAAATGTGTGGCAGCCATTGATGACCCATGTCAAAATCCAAAAACCGTATCATCACTATCATTTTCAACTTGTTTGGTTCTAACCGCGCGTGTCATTGCTTTTTATTTTTATTTTTGACTCGCTCACATGTTCGGTGTCGCATGTCTTCTAACCGCGTGTGTCTTCGCTCTTCATTTTTATTTTTGACTTGCTCAAATGCTCAGTGTCGCACGTCTTCTAACCACGTTTGTCTTTGCTCTTCATTTCATTTTCGACATGGTTTTGGGTTTTGATTACTTCAGACAATTTAGCAATGACCTTTGCTTTAGCTGTCCGTATTGGTGTTGTCGCAATTGATGGTCCAAGTTGTCGATTTTTGCATCTTATCATTTTTGATAGTTCAGGTATTGGTTCCAAAGAATCAGCATTTATTGTAACTGTAACTATAAATTTTCGTTTTTTGGATCTTCTAACAGACATTATATTATAAAAATAATTTATGCGAAGCCCATATTGAATTTAATTTATGGAAACCCAACAATCTTATTTATGCTATGCATGATATCATACAAGAAAATAATTTTGTAATGTCATAAGAAATGCTTACATGATTTACTACAGAGTAACTGACGTCATTTGCAAAAACCAAATTTAAGGCTCTTAACGAATTTTATCAGACATCTGACCTATCTAGATCGTTATTTACGCGAGAATATCCCAGGGTACCAAAAGAATATCCCAGGGTTTCCGAAAAAGACGACCGGGACACCGGGACACAGGGAATATAAATGACGACCGGGACACTCAAAGAGAAATTACAGACTGGGACACCGGGACACAACTACAACGGGGACACCGGGGGATATATAAATGACGGCGGGGACACAGGGAATGTTCGATTAGCAATCACCATCAACAAAGCTCAAGGGCAATCATTAGAATAATGAGGTGTAGATCTGAATACGGATTGTTTTTCCCATGGGCAATTATATGTTGCATGTTCAAGAGTCAGTAAACCTGACAATCTATTTATATGCACAGACAATGGGACAGCGATGAATGTTGTATATTCGCAAGTTCTACGTAGTTAAAAACATATATATATATATATATATATATATATATATATATATATATATATATATATATATATATATATATATATATATATATATATATATATATATATATATATATATATATATATATATCTCTATTCACAGGTGGGACACAGGGGCACAACTACAATGGCGCGTAACAACTTACGCCCGCGGTGGGGCTTGGGGGAGCGCGAAGCGCCACCCCAACAGCTAGTATATATATATATATATATATATATATATATATATATATATATATATATATATATATATATATATATATATATATATATATATATATATATATATATATATATATATATAACAACCTATTTTAACAAAAACTCTTGTGACTTCTTTAGTTTCATCGCCTTGAAACAACAAATCTTTGTATAAGGTTTATTGTGTATTTTTAAAACCTAAAAACAAATAAAAGCTAATAAAAAAAAGACCCTAAATTTGTAGAACTCTGAAAAACTAGCACTTTACTGAAAACACAAAATCAAAGCATCAAAACGTGATTAGGAAAATAAAATCCTAATTTATAAGGCTCTTGATAGTATTTCACCAGCCCTGAGATCAATAAATTTTAGTATACAATTTAGTTCTCTTAACACCTCAAGCAAAATCAGCTTTCAGTAAAGCATTAGTTTTTAATTCTACAAATTTAGAGAAGTAAAAGTCAGGTTATTTGGACAAATGCAGATGTATGTTGCATAAAATAAAAAACAATAAGTTTTGTTCATAAGTTTGATCTTTGCTCTTTGAGCCTACTTCCACCAGAAAAACTTTTTAAGATTAAATCTTAGAAAATGGCAGTTTTTAGGTATGAATAGACCTAAGATGGGTCTAGGGGACAAAAAATATTTTCATTTTTATGTTTTTGGTACTTTAAAGGCCATAAAATTCATTTTCATGTTAAGGTTCATTTTCCACTTCACCTGGGGGTCAGTGTTGAAACCTGTTTAAACAGAGTTTAGAAGAAATTTAATATCATAAAACTGATTCACCGGATAGCTTAGTAAACAATTAGAAATTGGGTATTTAGTCTACATCGGGTACTGATTCAATGAGACTCCAGAGGCTCAGATTTATAAAAAGAGGCTCAGACGCCCTGGTAGAGGTTGGATGGCCAGTTCTTTCCAAAGATTGATCAAGATACAAACGTTTGAATCACAACAACTTGGGGTCGAAACCAGATAAAGGAACAAGCTAAAAATCATTTACATTTTTTTCTACAGTACACAATTGGCAAATAATTACCTGGTTGCTAACCAATATTTCTGAAGTGACTCCCTGGTTACCAAGGAACTTTTTCATATAAGGTATAAATTCTAGAAGTTCTTCAAGTCTGTCTCGAGCAGGAATGATTAAAGCCAACTTGTGACTAGGCTTTGGGATGACTTCAGATTCAGTACTCATAACATCTTTCCTTTCATTTAGACATGGAGGACATACAACTAAAAGACAAAAAAGAAAAGTATCTTAGATTAGCATCTTGAATTTTCTTCAAAAATTGTAAACTTAAAAAATGTTCATTATGTATGTAAAACCTTACAAGTAAATATTAATTTAATCCTTGTATTTTTCTATATAAACAATTTTCTAATATAGCTTTAATTTTCTGCAAAATTTGGGCAGGTAGAACAAAGAGCTATTAGAAAACTAAATAAGCATTTTAATCAACGCTTCAGAAACCTAAAACATTTAGTTTATACACCTTATTTTTTTTTAATCAGCTTCCAAGCACACCAGTACTCACCAGAAGGTAAGAAGATATAAAGGAGGGGAATACATCCCTTAAGATTAGCGCAAAAGGCTTCTCCTGTCACAGAAAAATTGTAATTCGAAAATGTGTATTTCTAGCAACCAAGCTCTCCCCCCCCCCTCAAAAAAACACCTGATACATAAAACACTGGTTGCATGTATCCCTGGTCTCAAAAATTTGCAATTTCCTTGAAAGGGTTTTCAACAGGATTGATTAAGGGATAGTTGCAACTTTGCTTCTCAGGACTGAGAATTTTTTTCTCAAATTTACACTGTATGCAGTGTATGCAGTCTTTTTGTGTTGTTTTCAATTTTTCTTTATTTAATTATTGTGTGTGATCTGCAGCATTGTTTTTTGGTTTTATTGGTAAGGAAAATGCAATAAATTATTACTTTCATGTATTTGTTAATTAAATCACCTTCCAGTACCAATTAGATAATTACACAGAACACAACCTTTGGCCTAGAAGACTCCACTGGAATGCTGTGCCAGCAGAATATTTAAAAAATAGGTATAACTGTAAGACTCTAAAGTGCTAAACAGGCCATGCCCCAAAAACTGTTTACTGACATATGACATGCCTCTTCTGAATCAGCAAAATTCAGCTAATGATCTTTGACCTAAACTTTAGTTCATTTTGTAGTCCTGCGACAAGGCGTAATAGATCTGCCTTCCTGTGTAATAAACACAGGATAATGGAGCTAAGACTGGGTTTTGCGTGTTGGAGTTTTGATAAATCCCAAATTAAATTTGATTCAAAGTAAATTTATCATAATTTTATAATTGTTTATCCATTTCTCCTGTTTATATAGTAGGTTTAACTAAAATTATCAAACAGTTCATGGTAACGAACTGTAAGTAAGGAGCGACCCAGCTTAATAGTAACCGAAACTCTAAAAAATGAAATTTTTATGTCAATAGATGCATCAAAAGAATTATATTTTTATGCTGATTTTAAACATATAAGTTTCATCAAGTTTAGTCCTACTGATCAAAAGTTATGAGCCTGAGAAAATTTGCCTTATTTTAGAAAAAACTGGGAAACACTACCTAAAAGTCATATAATCTCAATGAAAACCACATCATCAGATTCAGCATACAAGAGAACCCTACTGTACAGGTTTCAAGCTCCTATCTACAAAATGTGGAATTTTGCATTTTTGCCAGAAGAAAGATCACGGATGCGTGTTTATTTTTTATTTCCCAGGGATGATTGCATCGACCCAGTGGTCATATAATGTTGCGAGAGGGCCATAAATTAAAAGTTCTAGAGCTCTTTTTAAGTGACCAAAAAAATTGAAGCGTAACTAGGCCCCCTCCAACCCTTATTTTCCTCCAAAGTCACCAGACCAAAATTTTTAGATAGCCATTTTGTTCAGCATAGTCGAGAAATTTAATAACTATGTCTTTGAGGACGACTTAATCTCCCACAGTTCCCAGGGAAAGGGCTGCAAGTTATGAAGAGTGTCCATTGTTTTCATTTAGTATTGGTTATTGGGAATTATACAGACGTTTTCAGGAGTGACTTTTTCTGGTGGGGGTAGGTGGTAGGGGTGGGGGTGGGGGGAGAGGGTTACGTGGGAGGATCTTTCCATGGAGAAATTTTTCATGGGGGAAGTGAATTTTCGATGAAAGGGGTGCCGAATTTCCCAGCATTATTTAAAAACAAGCAGAAATTAAATAATAGAACAAGATTTTTCAACTGAAAGGAAGGATTTTTAAGCAACATTAAAGCTTAAAACGAACAGAAAGTATTACGTCTATTAGTGGGTCTGCCCCATCGTCAATACCTCGCTCTTTCTGCTAAAGTTTTTTAGTACTTTCAAAATAGCTATTTATTCTAATTAAACGGGCTTTGTGTTTCAGGGGTCATTTTTAAGGATTTTGAACAAAATTCGAACTTTAGCATAAAGAGCAGGCGTTGAGGAGGGGACAGCCCCTTTCATATACGGAATAACTTCTGTACGTTTTAAGTTTTAATGTTGCTCCTTACTTTCAGTAAAAAAATTTGTTTTTATATATTTAATTTCTGAACATTTTTTAATTAAAGTAGGTTTTGATTTTGGCTCACTATACATGAATAATTAAAACAAAATTTGCACATTAATTTTCCTTTTTTTTGGCTAAATGGCTTCCTCAAAATTTTTATCGGACAATTTTGAGAAAAAAGGCCGAAGGAGGGGACCTATTTGCCCTCCAAATTTTTGGTTACTTAAAAAGGTTACTAGAACTGTTAATTTTGCTTACGAATGTCTTTATTAGTAATAAACATACGTAACTTAAGAGTTAACTTACGTAACAAACTTCTATATTCGTATAATTTCATTACGTAAGTGAGGGGGTTCGCCCTCTCGTCAATACCTCGCTCTTTACGCTAAAGTTCAAATTTTGTTCCAATTCTTTAATAATGACCCCAGAATCACAAAGGCCGTTCAATTAGGACAAATAGCTCTTTTGAGATTACTAAAAATACTTTAGCGTAAAGAGTGAGGTACTGAGGAAGGGACGAACCCCATCATATACGTAATAATTTCTTCTCGTTTTAAGTTTTAATTTTGCTCCTTACTTTCAGTTGAAAAAACATTTTTTTTTTTTCATTTCTGATTGTTTCTCCAATCATATTGGAAAATTCAGCGTCCCCTTCATTTAAATTCTCTTCCTCCATTAAAAATTCCTCCATGAAAAGATCCTCCCACGTAGTTGCCCTTCATTTTTTGGTCCATTAAAAAGGGACTAGAACTTCCAATTTTCATTCGAATGAGCCCTCTCGTGACATTTTAGGACCACTGGGTTGACACGATCAGTCCTGGAAAAAAAAAAAAAAAAAAAAAAAAAAAAAAAAAAAAAAAAAAAAAGAAACATGCATTTGTGATCTTTCTTCTGGCAAAAAATACCAAATTCAACATTTTTGGAGATAGGAGCTTGAAACCTCTACAGTAGGGTTCTCTGATACAATGAATCTGATGGTGTATACGATACGATCACCCCTAGGAAGAATAAAAAAAAAATAAAATAAAAAAATAAACATGCATCCGTGATCTGTCTTGTGAAAAAGAATAAAAAACTCCACATTTTTGTAGATAGTAGCTTGAAACTTCTACAGTAGGGTTCTCTGATACAATAAATTTGATGGTTTGACTTTCATTAAGGCTGTATGACTTTTAGGGGGTGTTTCCCCTTTTTTGCAAATAAGACACATTTTCTCAGGCTCTTAACTTTTGATGGGTAAGACTAAACTTGACGAAACTTATATATTCAAAATCAGAATAAAAATCCGATTCTTTTGATGCATCTATTGGTATCAAAATTCCGTTTTTTAGAGTTTTGGTTACTATGGAGCCGGGTCGCTCCTTACTTACAGTTCATTACCGCGAACTGTTTGATAGCTGCGCAAATATTAGACTGTAGGAAGAGCTAAATTGCACCATGGGAATAACTAAGAACTTTAAGTAAAGGACTATTTATCTAATTTGTCAAATAAGTAGGTTGTCCACTTAAAAAGTATACGCATATAATTGTCCTTCTTTTATTGAAGTCTCTGTGGATTGTTTTAATTAAAAATTGTAAGGCATTAAATTTTCTTTCTGGTAACAAATCAAAATGTTCGTGGTAACGAACTGTAGTAAGGAGCGACCCGGCTCAATAGTAACCAAAAGTCTAAAAAAACGGAATTTTGATACCAATAGTTACATAAATAGAACCGCCTTTTAATGATGATTTTAAATATAAAAGTTTCTTCAAGTTTAGTCTTACCCATCAAAGGTTACGAGCCTGAGAAAATTTGCCTTATTTGTGAAAATAGGGGGAAACACCCCCTAAAAGTAATACAATCTTAAGGAAAATCACACCATCAGATTCAGCATATCAGAGAACCCTAATGATGAATTTTCAAGCTCCTATCTACAGAAATGTAGAATTTTGCATTTTTTGCCAGAAGGCAGATCACAGATGCGTGTTTATTTGTTTGTTTTTTTTTTTCAGGGTGATCATATCAACTCAGTGGTCCTAGACTGTCGGGAGAGGGCTCATTCTAACGGAAATTAAAAGTTCTAGTGCCCTTTTTAAATGACCAAAAGAAATCCGTGCCCAAAAGGGGCACCTAGGCCCCCTCACACGCTCATTTTTTCCTAAAGTCACCGGATCAACATTCTGATATAGCCATTTTATTCACCATATTTGAAAAACCTAATAACCACGTCTTTGGGGACTACTTATTCCCCCACAGTCCCCGTGGGAGGGGCTGTAAGTTACAAACTTTGACAGTTGTCTACATATACTAATGGCTATTGAGAAGTGTATAGATGTTTTCAGGGAGTTTTTTTGGTTTGGGGGGGTTACGTTGGAGGATATTTCCATAGATGAACTTGTCATTGGGGAAGAAAATTTCAATGAAGGGGGCGCAGGACTTTCTAACATTCTTAAAAAAAAAATGAAAAAATAAATATGAAAAGTTTTTTCAACTGAAAGTAAGGAGCAGAATTAAACCATAAAACAAACAGAAATTATTACGCATATGGGGGGTTCACCTCCTCGTAATACCTCACTCTTTACGCTAAAGTATTTTTAGTAGTTTCAACTATTTATTCTACAGCCTTTGTGATTCAGGGGTCATTCTTAAGGAATTGGGAAAAAATTCAAGTTTTAGCGTAAAGAGCGAGGTATTAACGAGGGGGTGAACCCCCTCATATACGTAATAAAAACATATAAATATAGAAGTTCGTTACGTGAGTTATTTCGCAAGTTACGTATATTTTTAATAATGAAAATGTTCATAAAAAATTAGAAGTTTCAGTTGTTTTTTTAAGTAATCAAAAAATTGGAGGGCAACTAGGCCTCCTCCCCCGCTCCTTTTTCCTCAAAATCCTCTGATTAAAACTATGAGAAAGCCATTTAGCAAAAAAAGATTAATATACAAGTTTCGTTTAATTATTTATGTACGGGGAGCTAAAATCAAAACATGAATTAATTCAAAAACATTCAGAAATTGAATAAATAAAAATTTTTTTTTTTACTGAAAGTTACAAAACGAACAGAAATTACTCCGTATATGAAAGGGGCTTTTCCTCCTCAACGCTCCGCTCTTTACGCTAAAGGTTTTTCCTGTTTTAAAAAGTAGAGTTAAGAGAAAGAGTCAAACTTTATTGTAAAGAGCGGGGAGTTGAGGAGGAAAAGCCCCTTTCATATAATGAGTAATTTCTGTTCGTTTTAAGTTTTAATGTCGCTCCTTACTTTCAGTTAAAAAAACGTGTTTTTATTCATTTAATCCCTATTAAATACAATGTTGTTCTTCTGTTGTGCACACTAAATTAATTTATTTGTATGTTACACAGTACTAAAGCATTAATAGAAGCCATGCTATTCAGCATATTAAGCATTATGTAGATAGAAAATTTGATACCATTGACTATTTAATTCCTAATTAAAAATTAAAAGGACACAATTGCTTCTAAATCAAGTAAAAGATAGAATGTCTACATTAACCTCTATTTAGTGTGCTTATGGGGAGAGGAGTATAATTTAATAGGGGCAGGGAAACGAGAGTTAATGTTTGGAAGGGGGCACTGATAAGAAATTGGCTCTATTTTGCTATATTTCGCCCCTCTGACCCTGTAATTAGTATATAGTTATGTATGAATAAATTTATTGCTCATGATAAATGTAAAATATGACACTGATGGAGTATAAAGAAAGAAAAGGAAAAGGAGCAAATAAATTCTGACAAATACAAACAAAGCCAAAACAAAGAAGAACTGACAGGAAAAAAAGAAAAAATACAAATAAGGACAATTATATGTAAAAACAAACACATTATCAACGAAGGAAAATTTCAGAGGTGCTTTCACCAATAATCTGCCTCCGTTATTTCTCATTTCTTTTCTGCATTGCTGACACTGGACTAGTAGCTCCCTACCGCGAGGATAGAGAGCTGTAGTTAATCCAGAGAGGCAGCCATAGGAAATATTTTGCATACTTGTAGAAACACTTTCGTATATCCTTAATATCTGAAGCAGTAAAAAGAGACTAAAATGGTGCAAGGACGATTAGATGTGGAATAGCAGATGCATTATAAATGCTAGCTAAGATATGCTGCTTAAATTTAAACTTTAACGCAATTAGTAAACCATACACATTCCTAGATTTTATGGTAAAAAAATCTTTAAAAAGCTGACACGTGGCGCGAAGATTTGACCAAATCAGTACACCAAGATAAGTCAGTGTATCTTGCCTTTAAATTTACCATTAAACTTACCTTTTATATATTTAAAATCATGGATTCAGTTGAGGGGAAATTGCCTTCTAGTACATAGGGAACAGAGATTAAAAAAAATTTAATAATTTATCGCATTTCCTTATGGAGTGCCAGGAGCTTGAAAGTCTTAGGGATGAAATTTGGGGGGACCATTGGTTGGTGCTACTTTCTGATATCCTGTCTTCGAAGCCTCGAACCATATGCAAAACGGCACAATATGTAGAAAAGGCGGGAGAGGCTCAGTCGAGCCCGAGTGAATGAAAACAAGTATTGTTTTATATTGACTGTGTTCTGTGCATTGTTATATAATTAAATCATGTTGTGTATGGCCGTAGGGCTCAAATAAACTTTTTCTTTCTTTCTTGTGCTTTAATAGCATCTTCACCTAACTGAACATTTGTTAGGCAATTTGAGCTCTGATTGAACACCAGGAACTCATTCATACTCTCATTAAATCGAAAACCAATACTTTTATACTTCTTATCAAGAATTCGAAAATTTTCCTCAATTCCCAAGGCTGTTTTACTAATATCAAGGATGTCTTCAGCATAGCTAGCTAGCAAAAAAATCAATACCTTTAAATATGCATTGGGTTAGAATGTTCTGTTGTGGCACAATGACAGTATTATTAAACAGGGATGGAGAAGTAACATCGCCTGTCTAATACCCTTTTTTTTACTGTAATTAAAGGAGTGAGCTCCACAATACCAGGTGAGATGATGAAATTAACTCTGGCATTTAGCTTTTTTAGAAATATCACGTATTGATTTGATGACAGAAATATTAACTCCATGCTTATAAGAAGTGAATATGATATGTGGATGTAAACCCGTGTTGAAAGCTCTAGGGGATAGAGGACAAGACAGGAACGGGTTCAGAAACAGTACATAGCAGGCAGTATCTGGGCGGGGAGTTTTTTTTTTTTGGGGGGGGGGGGGAAATATTTTTTGTATGAGGGCTTGGTATTGCATTTTTTTTCAAAACAGAGGCACAACATTCCTTTCCTGTGCTCAAGTGTTTCCAGCTTGGTCTTTTTTAGAAGTAGTGAGTTTGGCACCCTGGCTTCTTTGAAAATTATTCTCAGGGCTCTTTTTGAATGATTCAATCTTTTCTGATTCATCATGGGAGATACTAGGATGCCAAACTGGACAAGCATATTCAAGATAGACGAGGACAAATGAAGTAAAGATCCTTAAAGAATGGGGTGGGAATGTTAGATTTATTTAAGAGATTAAGGAGAGAAATGGACGTATTAGCTCTATGGACAATATTTTTAATGTGGATATCCCAATTTAAATTAGACAAAATTGTGACCCCCAGGTAATTTAAAGGAAGACACATAATTATCTGGGCAGATAGGGCTTAGGAAAAGGGGTGAGGTTTTAATGAAACATATTAAGTAAGTAAGTAAGACAGCACCAAACCATTAAGATCCAAACCAGCAGTGCTGATCTCCATTTCATGGCCCTTCAGCCAGGAAGTACAATGGGGGGGGTGGGTGGCTGAAAGGCCAATCATCCTGGACTTTCGCACACCCTTCCAGCTTACCTTCCCCAGATTCCTCCAGGTACCCATTAAGCTGGGTCGACTCTGGCCGAGCTTACAGAGTCACACCACTGACCACATCCCAAACCAAATAACTGGTCACAACTGGGATTGAACCCATGCCCATAGGACAAAGGATTCTCACACCACTGTGCCAACCACTTAGCCAGGATGGCTTAAACAAATTGGCATTATCATAGGTTTAGAGGGTTTATACTGATCTCTAAGTCAGTGGCATCCTCTGTAATAGCATTGAGGATACTCACAGGGTTGCTTATTAAGTTTCTGTAGCAGGTTTCAACAGCCATAAGATCATCTACAAATTCCCATCAGTCACGACGCTCCTTAGCAAGGCTAAAGATCATCACTGAAAAAAGGAGGGGACCTATTAGAGTACCTTGTGGTAATCCATTGTTGACAGGGAGAGGACTGGCATAATGATTCTGATGTTTGACTACCTGTGGTCTACTTGATACAAAGGAGGCAACCAATTTAACAAGGAAAGAATCAATATTGAAACAGTTACAAGTTTCTCAACTAATATATTGTTGTTAACAAGGTCAAATACTTTTTGAAGGTCAATGTAAATTAAATTTGCCAAACAATTAGGTTTTTCAAGAATTATCCCAATCGAGTCAATAAGACAAACAAGGTAACAGGAAGTATAAGTGGACTTGAGGTTCCCAAGTTGCCTCAGGTCAGTAAGAGGTGGGATTTTTTCTTTTAGCCAATCTGCTAGGAATTCTTCACATATTTTAGAGAGTATAGGAGAAAGTGAAATAGGACAGATACCTTCAAAGCCAGGCCCTCTGTCTTGATTTTTCAAGGGGTTATGAAACTCTGTTTCTATATTTGTGGATATTGGCAAAACTCAGTAATATCATTAAAAAGAAAAGCAAGGACTTTGAAAGGAAGTCACAGAAACAATTAGTAAGAGGAAACAGGATATCTAAAGGGTTGACACTTGTGTTTGGGATTCAATTCTTCTTTTGATCTCAGACAAAGTGATGGAGGGAAAACAGGGTGAGAGGTCATCTGTTGGTAATTGACAAAACAATGCTGGAAAGCTCTGGATAATGAAAGCAATGAAACTATTAAGATTATTTGCAGCAATTTCAGGGGACTTAAGTAGGTTGAAATTTAGCTGGGCTAGACTCATACCACTCAACTTTTTTACCTTGGAATACCAATTTTATGGTTTATTAGTAAACAATTCTTCAACCTTATTCTTGTACTAGGATCAGGCAGATTTATCTATTTCCTTTTTAGTTCCTTTTCTTGGTATATTAGATTCATCCAGTTTACCAATTTCTTCTATTCAACATTTTTATGAGTTACTTAATTAATGGTTTGTCACTGAAGCACTCTTTAAATATTTTTATGGGAAAGAAATTAGATGTTTATAATTAGCTTTTGTGAAAAGTAATAATTTTTTCATCGAGATTAATCAAATTCTAAATATTGAGCCACTCTTCAGTACTCAGCTATGTTCCAAAAGAAAGAAGGCCAGGATTTTGAAGGGGGTGGTAAGAGACATGAGTTACTGAAAATGAGTGTTTAAAATTAGAAGAGGGGGACAGGAGAGAAAGACAATAGCTCCAACCCAATGAAGACAAAGCTGAGGATGGACTGTAAAAACTATTCATATTTGTAAGAATGAGAACTAGAGAGGTGTTTCCCCTTGTGGTTGCTATTCTAACTTAACTTTGAGAGAGAAGCAAATCAAATATATCTGAAGCTCATTGACATCACCAACCAAAAAAAGTCTAACATTTTGATACTTATAGGTTACAAATCAGCACTAGTCGGCAATTGCTGGATACATTTTTGTTTTGCATTGATATTTTGATTTGACTTTATAAATGTAAGTTAAAGTTAATGATAAAGACACATCTGAGGCTCAAAATTTTAGCCCCTTCCCCCCCTAACTACTGAAAACTACTTAAAATAAATATCTCTTGGCTCAAAATCACCATAAACCACAGCTAAAAATGACCATAAAAACTTTTGTGCCAAGTTGACCTTCCTCCAAAATCAAATTTTAGATACAGCCCTAGTTGGCACATAAGTAAGTTTATCTTTTTTGGGGGGGACAGGGAGAGGAAAAAATACTTATTTTATTGTATGTCTATGTGACTATATTTGCATATCTATGGGAAGCTAGTTGCCTATACTTACATGGCTTCAATACAAAAGCAATTTCATAGGAGGCCTCATCTTAGTTTCAATCAAGATATGGGACAGTTTCATTTTCAAATAAATCTGAAGTGCTGAAAGCTCTGGTTTTATTCAAATCCAGGTTTTTTCTCTACTAGTTATACTGATCACTTAGTCCTTTACTAAATTGAATCTATCTTTATTGGCAATAACTATAATAAGAATCAATTGTGATACCCACACAGTTTTCTTAGAATAGGTAAAGTCTACAAAATGGTGAAGATACAATCAGTAAAGACAAAATAATATAATGAAGTCTACATTTTGCTATGCATCAGTTGTGTTTCAACCCATGTACCTGTAAATTGAATCAAAGCTGAAAAAATAGAGAAGTAGAAAAAGGGTCTGTGAAAAAGTCTATACAATTTGGGCTCTATATTTGCATGTTATGGGGAGGGGGGAGAATTTAACACCCAGGTCAGTAGAAATAGGGATAGATGGTATCCAAGCCTAGGTAAACTTAGTGTAGGAAAAGAAAACAGTAATGGCTACATACTCTGTGTTTGGTTTCAAAATGGCCCATAAGTTAACACAGTATTCAAATGATGGTAAGACAGCAAACCTTATTGGTTATGTTACTGTACTGTAAACCAAAGACTGATGGGATCAATAAAAGATACAATTTAAAACTGAAATTTTGGAATGGTAACTAACCCATGGAAAGTTATGGTGTTGGTAGACTCCAATATGAGAATTTGAGAGAAAATTTCCAGGAACAGTTAGCATACTAAATGGACTGTTCAATATTAGACAATGTGGAAGGAATAATTTTAGGAAAACAATTTGTGAAGTTGCAGATGGTGTCTTAGGGATGAAACTTTGGAGAACAGCAAGGAATATTTGTGATAATAGACAAGGAAAGGGGATTGTACAAGAATTATCTGAGTGATAGATCATATGAAAAAAAATATAAAGAGAGTAGAGAATGCATTAAAATATGAACTAAGGGGGTGTGAAGTGGAGGCCATGGATAAAACTGCCAATAATCTAGAATATACAGCTAGATTGCATAATAGTAAAATATTGTACTGGCATTTTAATAAATTGAGGGAGCAGTCAATCCAGCCGTGTCCCAAGTAAAGATAGGAATAGGGCTGCAATTAGTGATAAGGAAAGAGTTAAACAAAGATGGGCAGAAAATTTTGAGAATATGCATAAACCAAGATAGAGTTGCAGCAAAAGATATAGAGGAAAATGAAATTGTTTGTGATATTTTGGATATGAAGGAAGATATGTTTTGTGAGGAAGAATTAGTGATTGAACTAAAAGTACTAAAAACTAATAAGGCCCCTGGTGCTGATAGCATGGTAAATGAGTTTCTTAAATATGGTGGCTCTGAGGTCAGAAACATGTTACTGAAGATGGTGACTATGATTTTTGAAAAAGGGGACATACCTAGGAACTTTAGGCAAGCCTTAATTAAAACACTGTATAAGAAAGGTGATAAGAGTGAGTGTGGTAATTACTAAGGCAATAGTCTGGTCTCTGTAGGTAGCAAATTAGTTGGGAATATAATACTTTTTAGACTGAGAGATACTGTAGACAGAGTTATAAAAGAAGATCAGTGCAGTTTAAGAAAAGGTAGAGGATGTGTTGACCAAAATTTCACTCTTAATTTAACAATTGAAAAGTGCCTGAGTTATCAAACAGGGTTAGCTAATGATTTAAGCATCTTAGATAAAAGTATGAGGAAAATAAATAAACTTTCAGAGGTTTTGTGAGTTCAGGGTGCTAGAATAGGCTTAAAAAATCAATGTTAAGAAGACTAAATCATCAAGGCCAGAAATATGTGACATTGGGGAATAAAAAGAATTATCAGATGGACAGCTTCACTTACTTTGGTAGTATTATTAGTAAAGATAATGGGAGCACTGAATATGTTAAAAGTATAACAGCAAAGAATCAGGGTTTTTTACACTTAAAAAGTTTGGAAAAATTGGAAGATAAGTCTGTAAACAAAGATTAGAATATTGGGAGCTATAGTGATGGCAGTGATCAAATATGGCTCTAATGCATGGGTACCCTAATAAGTGGATGGAGATTTGCTAGATGTTTTCTGAGAAATTGCCTACGGATTGTTCTGGGTTTCTTGCTGACTGACCATAGGCTATTTCAAACTTTAGGCTGTATGAAAAGTGTGGTTCAATCCTACTTTCTAGGGCTATAATGGGAGAAAGGCTGAGATGGCTAGGGCAGATTCTGTATACGAAGGATGACAAATTGCAGAAGATTGTCCTTTTTGGCCAATTGTCTAGGGCTAGACTAAACAGAAAGAAGAATGTCCAAGTTTGGGTGGGAGGATGTCATAAAGAAATATTTAAAGGAAATGGGAACTTTCAGGGAGGATGGAAAGAAAAAGACTTTGAATATACTGGGAAGGAGGAGGAGCAAGCGTAGCTGTGTTGACCTTAGGTGGATTGGCACTGTGATGAGTTGTTAGCAGTAGTAGCATAATGGAGGGGGAGAAAAATATAGTGGAATCACTTTCAAAATCAGTTAAAAACAATTTTTCAGCATAGGCTATCAGGTAGTATAAAATTTATTTTCTTTACATAGGCTAGGGTAAGACAACCAGTACTGGGACACTTCAATCACTCTGCCTATTCTGGGACAGAATCTTTGGTTGGATTGCAACATGTCCAATACTGGGACAAAAGACAACAGGTTTTTTGGAAGTAACCCAGAAAAATGTATAGATTGGGTGTCCAAGATTAAAGTCTTTTGTCCCAGTATTGGACATGTTGTAATCCAATCAAAGATTCTGTCCCAGAATAGGTGGAGTGATCAAAGTGTCCCAGTACTGGTTGTCTTACCCTATTTCTTTCTCAATAGCCCTATTTCTAGCCTCATTCTTGCAACTTTTCATTTTCACCTTCTATACCTACAAAGAAACAAGACATTACTTCAAAGATGGGCTACAAAGTAAAACAAATTTGCAAATACCATAAAAAGACACATCCAATTGCTTTTCACATTCTACTTAGACAAGTAAAAACTTAAAATTTTCCAGTCACCAATGGCTAAAACGAGCCTGGTCTAGCATACAGCTTTGAACTTACTTTTAGTGCAAGGAATACTCATGTCTTTTGCACTTGAACCTTGGTCAAATAAAAATCCGAAGGAGACTAGTAGAATGGGAATAAATAATTTGATTTAAAGTAGGCCTATTTATAGAATTCGAATTCCACTAAAATTGTGACAGCGTTGCTCATTGTATTACAAATAGCCAGTTTTGAATGAAATTAAATAAAAAAATCAAGTTTTTTTTAACTGTAAGTAAGGAGCGACATTAAAACTTAAAACGAACAGAAATTACTTCGTATATGAAAGAGGCTGCTTTTTCATCAACACCCCGCTCTTTACGCTAAAGTTTGACTCTTTCTCTCAATTCTTCTTTTTAAAACAGTAAAAAGCTTTAGCGTAAAGAGCGGGGCGTTGATGAGGAAGCAGCCTCTTTTATATACGAAGTAATTTCTGTTCGTTTTAAGTTTTAATGTCGCTCCTTAATTTCAGTTAAAAAAACTTATTTTTTTTATTTAATTTCTGAACGTTTTTGAATCAATGCATGTTTTGATTTTGGCTTTCTGCAGAGGAATAATTAAAACGAAATTTGCATTTTTTTTTGCTAAATGGCTTTCTCATAATTTTGATCGAATTATTTTGAGAAAAAAAGAGTGGGGGGAAGCCTAGTTACCCTCCGATTTTTTGGTTAATTAAAAAGGCAACTAGAACTTTTAATTTTTTACGAATGTTTTTTTTAGTAAAAGATTTACGTAACTAATAAATTAGCTTACGTAAAGAACTTTTGTATTCTCATATTTTTATTACATATATGAGGGGGTTCTCCCCCTTGTTAGATCCTCGCTCTTTACACTAAAGCTTAAATTTTGTCCCAATTCATTAAGAATGACCCCAGAATCACAAAAGCCCTAGAATAAATAGTTGAAATTACTAAAAATGCTTTAGCGTAAAGAGCGAGGTATTAGGAAGAGGTTAGCCCCTCATATGGGTAATAATTTCTGTTTGTTTTAAGTTTTAATGTTGTTCCTTACTTCCAGCTGAAAGAACTTTTTCATATTTATTTTTTCATTGTTTTTTTTAAATAATGTTAGTAAATCCTGCGCTCCCTTCATGGAGATTTTCTTCCCCCATGACAAATTATCGATGGAAAGTTCCCCCAGCATATCCCCCTCTTCTCAACCCCTCCCACCAAACAAAAAAATCCTCCTGAAAACACCTGTACAGTTCCCAATAACCATTACTATATGTAAGCACAGGTCAGAGTTTGTAACTTGTTGCCCCTCCCACGGGGACTCTGGGAGAGTAAGTCGTCCCCAAATACATAGTTATAAGGTTTTTCGACTACACTGAATAAAATGGCTATCTCAGAATTTTGATCTGTTGACTTTGGTAAAATAATTAGCGTGGGAGGGGGCCTAGGTGCCCTCCAATTTTTTTGGTCACTTAGAACTTTAGAACTAAAAAGGGCACTAGAACTTTTCATTTCCGTTAGAATGAGCCCTCTTGCAACATTCTAGGACAACTGGGTCGATACGATCACCCCTGGGAAAAAAAAAAGGCAAATAAACACGCATCCGTAATCTGCCTTCTGTCAAAAAATACAAAATTCCACATTTTTGTAGATAGGAGCTTGAAACTTCTACAGCAGGGTTCTCTGTTACGCTGAATCTGATGGTCTGATTTTCGTTAAGATTCTATGACTTCTAGGGGGCGTTTCCTCCTATTTTATAATATAACGCAAATTTTCTCAGGCTCGTAACTTTTGATGGGTAAGACTAAACTTGATGAAACTTATATATTTAAAATCAGTATTAAAATGCAATTCTTTTGATGTAGGTACTGGTATCAAAATTTCATTTTTTAGAGTTTTGGTTACTATTGAGCCGGGTCACTCCTTACTACAGTTCGTTACCACGAACTGTTTGAAAGAAAAAGAAACCTGGCGAGAAATAAAAGATGCAATGAAGCCACAATCAAAACGTTTGTAATACAGACATCTGACTGAAACAATTTTTTCTTACCAGTGGATTTGTGGTTTGTGATCGTCCGTGCTCAGTTTCTCAGGATTCTAGCAGGCTTTAACGTCCTCAAAGAGCCTAAAGGTACCCAGATAGGCGACTCTTCTTTCTTGACATTTTTAACATAGAGCAAATAGGCATCTGTATATGCTTTTTTTTGCAATCAAAACCTATTAGGTGGGAATTGAAATTTAAGCATAATTTGTGATGAATACGAAAAGAGTATATAAGTAAAGATAAATATTCTACTGCGTATTACCTTAATTTGCACTTTAGAGCGAACTAGTTGCAAGAACTGTGATTCTCCGTAGTTGATGATCTGGTTGTTTTGTTAAGGTCAAGTGACAAACTATCAGGACTATAGAGCCCTGGAGAGATGCAATTTAAGCTCACTCGGTAACAGTGACCACATGGTAGGTTTGGTTCAAGAATCACTGTCCAGGAGTTTAGAATTGGCACCACCGTACAACAGAAACTTCAGAATGAGCGCACGAGATTGTTGTGTATGACAAGCCGCATTGTCCTCCAAGCCAACTCTTTATTGCTTTCCAATAGTGCTATGGTAGTGAGGGCGAGGAGGGATTTTCCCACCGGAATCTCCATGGTTTGTACTCCCATTCTTTGTCGAGCCTCTTTTTAAATTCCTCAGACGAGGTTGCGAAAATTGTCTTTTGGCATAGTTGGTTCCAATTGCTCACCACTCGCTGGCAGAAAAAAATTAGTCGGACTTTGGTGTTAAAAGTGGATTTGAAAAGTTTTTTGGAAAGTCCTCGTGTTTGTCTTTGGTGGGAAGACAAGGTGAACAGTTTCTGGTCTGCTTGCTGAAAGTACCTGTAGGTTAGCATCACATCTTTACGCCTACGCCAAAAAACAAGCGTCGGGAGGTCAGCAGATTGTAATCTACTGCAGTAGGGCTGACTATGTAAGCCGTCGATGCATTTGGTGCCTCTCCATAGGAAAAATTTAATGAGCTGGATGTAACTCTTGTAGAAAGGACCAGCAAGACATGTTCCGAAATCCAGGATTGGCCTGACCAGAGCTTTGTATACTTAAAAAAAAAAACAGCGGAGGATCGACTACTGACGGTTCTTTTCAAGATTCCCAAATATACGTTTTCTCTCAACATTACCTGGGTGGTTTGTTCATAGAATTTTAAATTGTCATCCAGCAGGAATCTTAGGTCTCTACCACTATTAGAAATAGGAAGTAAGACTGTCGATGTTGTTTTGCCGGCATGTATAGCGTACTGGTGCTGCGGATTACAACGGCCGAAATAAAAGGTGACAGAGTGACGCACTTTGAGATGCTGTTTTATAGCAATAATAGCAGATATACATTGGAAATTGAAGCTTGTTGTGAAGATTATAGGAAAATCTCCTGGGCAGTTTAAATCTCTTGTTAAAGTGAAACAAGGATACATTTTATCTTCTAAGATTCCGCCTGTCGGTAAATGATTTAGGTAGTTTTATGAGAAACAAAAGAACCCCTTCGGAATCCTTGGATTTGCCAAAACCATCAATTATGTTATTCACTGATGACATAGCTCTACTGGTGGCTGTTACAAAAAATGTTCAGGAGCAACTAGATATAATGAAATATTATTCAAAAAAGAAGGATTTAGTGTTAAATGCTAAAAAGTCAGTAGTAATAATGCTGATGAGGAAAAAAGAAGTTGAATCTAAGGTTAAATTTAATTTTAGAGAAATAATGCCAGAGGTTGAAGAGAAATTGTTACATTTGGGTGCTAAGATTGATACGATGAAGGGGATGTCTAGGCATTCAGAAGATCGTAATTTAAAGAGGAAGTATACATTATGTTTCAGAGGTTTGGCGTAAGCACCAAAGCTAGATATTTTAAGTTCAGTTTAAGATATTTCACCAGAGTTTTAGGCTAAATAGGCTAAAAATTTTGCTAGATTTATTAGAATAGTGAAGATTTGAAAGAAAACAATTCAGTTACTTGGATTTTGGCTTCTCAAGTCAGCCTATTTGGATAGTTTGAAGAGCGGTAGACGTGATTCATGGCCAAACCATGTAAAAGAAATATACTAGACCTTCGAAGCTTCTTAGAGACCTGGAATGAAGGAAAGGGTCAAATGGATGAGAGCGTATCAGTATGAAAGGAAGTACAGAAATCCCTAAATGAAAAAAAAAATCCAAGAGTGGCAAAACCTAAAGGAATCAAAGAGTATTGGGCGGGGGACTATTTCAAGTTTGGGTTGAATAAAGAGGAAATGTAGAATTTGTTGTCGATAAATATTCTTCGCTTTTATCCGAGTATGAAGAGCTGCCTGAACTACAGAATGATTGTTTTGGAAGAATGTTCGGGAGTTAGTATTGGTTAATTGAATAGATGTCTGAGAGGAACGATGTGCTACTATACATTTGTGTGAGTTTGTTCGTATTGGGGTTAAACATAGGGTTTATTTTTGAGGATATGTTTTGTTAAGGTTTTTAGGAGTTGAATTTTATTATGGTTGTTGTTCGTCCTTTGAAAATGTTAACCTTTTTTTTTAATAATTGAAGTTGTTTTTTGTTCTTTGTTTGCAGTTGTATTTTGTGTGTGTCTATTGCCTGCGTGCTTTTGTAATAAATTATTTATCTTTCTCATAAGTATGGTTGTATCATTACGAGTTCAGTGATTGATTTATGCACATTAACAGGGCATTTCATGATCGTGGGTGCAGCAATATCCGTTTCCTAGTAATGAATGAACAACGGCCAAAGGGTAATCAAAGATTAAAAAATACGCCAAAAAACAAACAGAAACTGACCATTGAGCAAAACTTAGCATTTGTTACTGATTATTCAGCCAGAAAATGAGTAGAGCTGTTGCTTGTGTGCAGAACTATCTCCACCAAACCAAGAGCTAAAATTCAAATCTTGAGCAAGAATTAGACTCCCATTAATAGTCCACGTCAAACTTTGTACGCTTTGTTGCGTCGGTTTCACATGTTCAGCATTTGGTGCAAAAATTGCAAAAGAAATATTCTAGATATGCTGATTCAATAGTCTGATTGAACCTAGTTTTTGGTAGTGATTCATAGATCCAACATCTAATCCTATTATATCAGATGATATTTAATCGTGGTTTAGTAATATTTTGTGCTGGTTTAATAACGTCTGTGATTAAAGAGGGGAAATATTCCGCTGTTAGCTCTTCATATCGGCCCATAACTGTTGAACCGGTTCTCCGTAAATTTTTTTCAGCTCCATTGAGCAAATTCATAATATTTGTAGTTCACCAAATTCCCGATAGAGTTTTAGACAGGGTCTGAGTTGTGAACACATACACTGCCTTATTACGAGTCTTCTGCTTGATTATCAAGAATCGGACACATTGCTCGACAAGCGTTTGACTCCGGTGTTCACGCACAACTTCTGCTTTCTGCTTCAGCGTGGTGCTGATATTTCTATCATTACTGTTTTTAAAAAGAATGTATTGACGTGTCAGAGTAAAAATTAAGGTTTATTACTCTATTAATAATGTTTCATTATTACTCTTTGTTATTATTTTTAGACAAATGTGGTCTAAGAGTGAAAATTAAGCTACCGCAAGGATAGGTTTTAAAAGTACCAATCTATGTGACTCCTATATTTAAGGGCAATAGAGTATAGGGCAAGATGCAATTAATAATAATAATGATAATAAGGTATGGGACAGCTGTTTAATAATAGTTTTATTGAACCATAGCAGTAATTTTTAACATGCTGTGTCTACACTGGTATTGACACATCACTCGTAAATTATATTGATAACATATTTAATTTTACCAGTTCTCTGTTGCAGGTTAAGTATATTTATCAGATTCTTATGGTAGAATATAAAAAGGTTGGTTTAGCCTTCATCCCATTGAAAAGTGATTTTATAGCATTTAGCCGTGAAGCTAAATATCCTTGTTCGTTCACCGCTTGTTTGGGTTATACAAAGGTTGATTCTGCCTAACAGCTTGCATATCTTGGTTTACCAATTGCGTCTGATCTTAAATATGGGGGGGGGGGGCTTTCAATATTTTTGGGTGAAGTAGTAAAACAAATTGAGGTTTTTGAGTCGTAGCACTAATTGCGGATAATAGATAGACATGTCTATTAACAAATGAACTACCATTATTTCTATACAATCCTAATAATGGGGTTAATGCCAGAATTTCCCTTCACTCAATTGGACTACCTGTTTTGTCTTTTCCCAAAGTTAGCCGTGGCTTGATGCCCTCAACTATTCGATTTTGCTGGAGTTCACAACGGTACCGTGCGTTCGAACTTACTGAGGGCTAAACGTTGATTTTTGAATTAAAATCGAATATTTGTCGGCATCAAGTCATGGCTAATTGTAGAAAAAGCCAAAACAGACATTCCAATTCAATGAGAGGCAATTCTGTCATTAGCCCCCCTTATAAGCATTGTATAAAAATGATGTTTTTTCATTTGTTAATAGATATGTCTATCTATTATACACCCGCACGTCATTCCTAGGGCAGAAGAACTAAAGTAGATAGTCATAGAGTTAAAATAGTCTGACCTAGATCTTAGTTCTTAATGCAAGGTTCATAGTCAGTAGATGGAACGTTACCAACTTAGTGTCTAAATCATTTATTTTAATGAATAAAACAAATGAACGATAGGGTTAATGCGAATTGATTGAAATTCTGATTGATTATCTACTGCTATGTTAATAATGTTCACGGATTACAGCAGTAAATAGTAAGCTGAAAAAAATAGGTAGTTCTATAAAGCTTGAGCAACAGGTAAGGCCAACTTGTTTATAGTGACTCATTCTTTAATAACGGGCAAGGAAACAAAAAGCTAGTGTAATATATATGAACAGTTTAATTGTTGATAATAATTGCAAATGCAAAAGATAGCTATACCAAACTTTGAAATAACACTTAACTCCAATTCCACAGCATCATTAACTACTGGTCAATACCTTTTTAAAGTGTTGCACACATTTTGAATATTCAGTTTTTGTATGAATAATTGTGGGTTTCTTTAATTTTTGTTCAACTGGCATGCAACGATTAAAATTTATACGATTTTATATTTTATCTTCTGATGAAGATCTTTTACTCCTTCTTTTCACAGCGGCGGTAAATATGGAGCAGTAGGTGTAATTTAATTACGGATAAAGTGAACATAAGCTATGACATTTTTAGGCTCTTGCCAAATACTATGATTGCTTTTAGTGCAAAATGAAGTGTAAGCCCTTTTCGGACCTTTAATAACGATAATTTCTTTTATTGTTATTGGTATAAAAAAAGGTTTCAAACTAATCATTTCATTATGTATACATTTTGTGGAAGTTATATAAGTCACACACATTGATAAAAACAATCAATCAAACAAAAAAATAAAAAAAAATTTAATGCAATATCTTAGTTTTTCCATCCGTCACGTTTCTCCTCTTTGTTTTGATATTTTTCAACATTTAGACGGATCGACAGTTTTTAAGCGGCCTAACAGGATAAAAAGAAAACATGGTGGAATCGGCTTAATTTTATATTCAAACTTAACCAAGAAAAAATAATGGTTTTGAATTATATAACTTTTACAAAATGGATTTATAATAAAGCAGTTAGTTACAATCCAATGTTTAAACCATCTTTTGTACCCCCCCCCCCAAAAAAAAAAATATTGAAGGGTCCATAAAGGGCCTTAAATCGAATTTGCAACCAAAGCCATAATTATGATAAGAAAAAACAACATCAAGTCGCATGTTTACTTTTTTCGTAAGTCAATTATATAGACTTCAGCTACTCTATTTCTCACCGTGACTTCTGATGAAGCATTGAGCCAAACTAGGCATTTCGCTGTCATAACTTTTTCATATGAAGTTTTTTAAAATATTTTCTTAATCTTTTCATAGCCTGGAGTGAGCTTATCAAAATTTTATATTCTTTCTTTTAAATTTTAAATTAATTTATTTAAAGCAAGTAATTTTTAATTTGTCTCTTCCGTCCCCATATTTGGCGTTTTCACTTTTCCTACTGTTTCTTTATGCACTCAATGAATTTTCATTACACAACACTGTCAATTGTCCAAAATTTTGAACAGTCTCTGGAGTCAGAAATGGTAAGGATTTTTGGTATCTTTCTCCTGATGAACACCTTTGACTTATGTAGTTAAAACGACCTTGTCCTCCTGACATGCTTAGAATTATATGGGCTAAGCTCTCAGAGCTGGTTGGATTTACCTCTTACCTTACAGTATGCTAGCCTGAGCTAGGCCACTTTGATAATGAATAGTTCTGCCTAAATTTGGTAAACTTATTACTGGTTTAGTTAATTCATCACATGAAGGAAGAAAATACCCCTTGTAGTAACTCTTAACGGTATTTTTATATGCTATGTACTATTCACAACCCTTGTAGTTATAGGCATAGGGCCCACACCACCCTCTTCGTAGGTTTTTCTAGGCTATAAGGTAATTTAACATTTTGTCAGGGCTATTCCCATCTAAATGAACTTAGTAAGTGTTAAATTGGAAGTAAATTTGAAGTCTCAACATAATTTAGCAATGATGAAAGTAAATACATCATTTCATGCTTTTTTATGATCTTTGATAGTTCAATAATCATTTCTGAAGAAAACTCCAGTAAAATTCTAGTTAATTGACTTCTTGCTAACTCAGAAAGGGTTTAGGTTAGGAAAATAAAGCTTCCAGGGATGAATCTACAGACTAAAGTATCTCCCAGGAAGGTATTTTAAAGCAACTACCTCCACTCCTTCTCCCTCTAGGGGGCCTGATCTTTGATGACCTTTAAAAATAATTGTGTTATAAAAGTGAATCTTGGATAGCCTACAATGCAGATATGCCTAGTTGGGATCGGCAGATGGCTGATATAGGGTAGCGTATACATATAATAGCCTATACTGTAGAATCATTCCCTATCTCAACCATTATACTAAGCCAGACCAAGATGCAAGTACTCCAGAGAACATATAAACATAAGTAACATTATATTTTTCCTTGGGTAGACAAGTTGGATTTTATAGTTGGATAATACAAAACTTGGTATCACAAGTTTCATTATGTTTTTAGTTACATTTTCAATCTGAGTTTTTAATAAAGATGCAATGTCTTGCATCTGGCTATGCTAAAAAAAAAGTTATCTGGGTATTATGCAGATGTTATCTTTATTGGGATGGTAAACTTTTATTTTGAAGGAATTTTAATGAAGATATGGGGTGAGGTGCTAAGATACAAAATGTTTAGTTGCACTATGTATGATGAAGCACAATGTTTTTTTTCTTTCATTTTTACATACTAAACTTCAGCAATTATTTGAAAATTGTCCACTGGGACTAATTTTTGGGGCTCCCTTTAGACAAGTTTGCACCTCCCTGGGGAGGTGTGCCTCCCTGTTTGGAAAATAATGCTTGAGAGGGAGGAGTGGATGTAGATATTACAAAATACCTTCCTGGGACAAACTTTAATCTGTAGACCCATCCTTGAAAGTTTCAATCTCCTCACCTTACCCCAGAGATCACCCTTTTCAGAGATAGCCAAAAGTAGCTAAACTATAATTTTACCATCTTTTTTTTGACATTTAAACAAAAGTTACACTTAAATCCTAACTTATTTAAAGGCTTCATAATGCTAGCCTTAGGTTGAATTAGCTGTATTAATGAAAGACTATGTTTATGTATTTACTTTGTTCTAACTATAAGGTCCTGTGCCTAAGATTAGGCAGTATTTTTCAAATTTGGGCTCCTGTTCAATAGTTTGTGTTTGTATTTCAGTTCTACTTTTGCCAAAAGTGCATTTAAAATTATTTGTGATGTATGAGCTATGTTTAAAATATTAAAGCTTAATACAAGGGCTAGCCTACTTATTAAAAAAGGTAAGTATGAGATTGAACTACACTTTCAAAGGAAACATAGTACAGAAAGAGTATTATCATTAGATCCATTGTTTTTAAGTTTTATCAATATACTAGCTATTACCATAGCTAGCATATTGACAAATATGTTAGTAGCATTTATATAGTATAAAATTTATAGTAGCTATTATATAGCTACTATGGGACTCATGGGACTCCCATATATTGTACTAAATAATATGGTTCTTTTTTTTGTATCATGTTGTGATGCCTTCTTTGACAAAACATGTTTGCTGGATTCTTGACCTATGAAAATCACTCTGTCACCTGGTGAAAACCACTTCGTTCTGTCTAGAGCATGAATGTGATAACATTTTTTTTCCAAGGAAACTGTTAACAATTTGAATTGACTTTGAGCTGAAATGGTGATTGCACCCACAGCTGCGTAATTTTAGTTTATAATTGACAAGGAATGGAATAACAGGTCATGTAAAGATGAGTGGGACTGTCTGTTCCATTCAATTATTGACGCCAACCTCATCTTGTGTCTTACTGAAAGGCCAATACCACTTGTCATACATACCTAGCCATCTTGCTTGCTCTATCCAAAGTTGCTATTGTGTTGTGTTGTCAGCTTTGAGCCACTGGAGAAAAGTCATCATAGGCCATAATTTTTGTTTTTGTTACTGAGTGGGTTTAAATTTCATTTCTACAGCACACCTCTCATAAAAACAAACAAAAAAAAATGGAAAAGAAAGTCAAGTGACAACACTGGCTAAATTGTTGGGTGAAAATTATTGAAAGAGTTATTAATTTCCCATTTTAAAGAAACCTAGAGCTAGAAGAAATTTGGATACCAGATATACTGTATCTTGAAGTTAATGTTGGGCCATTTTAATACCCCCATGGATGTAACTCTTCATTTTTGACATTTTTGGGCACATATATATTCCACAAAAAAATTTCACCAGACTCCATTGGTGGAATAGCATTGGCGAATTTAGACATATATTGAAAAATGAATTCAGAAGAGGAATATCCAGCAGTCCATTTATATTTATGCCTTTGTCAACAAATAGTGTTTAATTTGAAGTGAATAGTCGTTTTGTTACGTCATTAGTTGAAAAAAGGAAAAGATTGTTGACCCCTTCCATTACTTTGGCTACGCTAAGAGCAGCGTTGCCGAGAGCATTGAATTTACTAAATTTTGTGAGACAGTTACTGTCAGCCTGAATCTTACTAATTTGTTGGAGAGAGTTGCCAGCAGTCGGAAAGTTACTAAATGCCACTACCACAAAATAAAATGAAGCAAATTAGTCCTACTATGGGGACTGACTTTTCTGCAGCCTGCTCACAATAATTATATGAACATTCATTCACTCTAAAGTGTGACGAGTGTAAGCAATGACTGTGCATAGAGTGTCAGAAGCTGACGGCCAATGAATACAAACTTCTCAATAAAATGACTGACAAAGTTGGCTGTGAATGGCGATACACACTCTGCAAAGTTCAGGATTCAGACAGTTCTGCATCAAGCTCTAGTGTTGAGAAGGTGATTGACAACTCGCTATGTAAGCTACGTAAAGATTTAAAAGTAGACTTAAAAGAGTTGTTAGCGGAAATCTCCAACGATGTGAAGGAGATTCAGTCTCAGCTATCCTCAAAATGCAGTACCCAAGATATGCATAATATTGTTTATGAAACTATATCAAGTACAAACCCCAATTTTTCTGCAGAAGTGAGGAAGGTAATCAGATCTGAACAGGACAGGGAGAAACGTCAATTGAATATCATAGTATATGGTATTGATCCAACTGATGATGAAACTGGTGCAATTATGCATATTATTTGCTGATCTTATGATTTTAACTCTGGACCAATCATGAACGTCCAAAGGCTAAATGCTTCAACCAGTACACCCAGTACCACGTCCTGGCATATCCCACTCCTTTTCTTGGTCTCTTTGCGGGATATCAAGAAGAAGATTCTTCAGATCTCTAGACAGCAAAAGGAGAGTGTCCAGTTTCATAGTGATTTTTCTAGAGATGATAGGGAGCTTAGAAAAAGACTTGTTGAAGAAGTGAAGCATAGAAGTGAGGCTGGTGAGACTGGTTTGGTTATTTGTGACTTGTTGATTGTTTCAAAAACAATGTCCTGGGTACTTGATGCCCACCCAAGGCTTCCCAAGACATGGAACAATAGCTTCAACTCCTGCCATTGTAAATAGTTCAAAGTCTTCAAGTTCTAGTGTTGTTAGTGATGTAAGTTTATCTAGTTATTCATCTTGTGTCTCTCCTGCCAATAGTGGTTTGTTATCTGAATTAAGTTGCTCTTACCACACTGCAGTATCCATGAATGCAGATGTGGCACCACGCTCAGCAGAGCCGCTGATTGAAAGAAGTGAAACACACCCCCAATATGGTGAGGCATTAAGTAATCCAGGAAGAAATAGAAGATTCTTGAAAGTGATGCATTCAAATCTGGACTGTATTACAAATAAACTGCCAGAGGTAAAGATGCTATTAGCTAATCAGCATATTGATATTTTTTGTGCTACAGAAGTTTGTCCCAAAAATTCTCTAATAATTTTTGAGGATTGTATGCAGTCGATAGTTATGAAGTGTTCTCTAATTTTGTTTGAAAGGGTGCAGGAGAGGCACTGTTATTTATATGAAGAATAATTTTAAAACTAAAATACAAAAAAATAATAAGTAATAGAAAAAAATAAATAATAGAAAAAAAGATAATATCATCACAGCATTCAAGCATCTACAAGCGAATTCCACTTCAAGCCTTCTCCCCTTCAACGCATGCTAGAGAATCTGGGAGAACTTGCAGACAATTTCTCAACGAACTATTATCAATAAAATGTAACTACTTCTACCCCAGCCATTTTGCTCTGCTTTGGAACTCAATGGGAAATAAATCAATCCAATCTTGACCTTGAAGTCATTCAAGGAAGGCATGAACAAGGACTGGAGGTGGCATCTACATTGGCATTCCCTAGAATTTTCAACCAAACTTTGAAGTCAACAGACATACCACAAGGAGCCATCCTTCCATGCCTGCATAATGGAATTTTAGGTATGGTGAAACAAACTATTTTTATGTGGTATACCTGAGGTTTAAGGCTGGACGCTCCTCCAGAAATTATACTGCCTGTTCAATTCTTTTTCAATCGCGGCAAATCACGCAAACACTCAAGGTTATCAGATTTCACTTCTGTCATTAAACTCAAGGGGTTTCTCACTGAAAATTACGATTATTGTATTGTCATTCTTCGTAATTCGACTAGTAAATAGGAATATTTATTTGGAAAAGAACTATTATTCGAGGAGAAAATTAGAGAAATTATTTTTCGAGATTTTTTTTTGGAGGAGGGGGGTTCAACTCTTACGAAAGAAATACCTGGAAAACACAGGTAAATTAAACATTTCGCTGAGAAAATTAAGCATTATACAAATTTTAAGGTGGGTAAATCCCTCGCCTGCTTGTGTGCCTGTGGTCTGGTCACCATTATTTGCCAGGACGCGGTATAAAATTGTGGAAATTACAAATAAAAAGTACATATTTTCGGGTTTTTACTTCATGCAGACCTATTTAGAAAAATATAATTTAAATAATTGCTTGCAGCGAAGTGACCAATTTATTTCATTTTATCAAACAGTTTGTGGTAACGAACTGTACTAAGGAGCGACCCGCCTCAATAGTAACCAAAACTCTTAAAAAACGAATTTTTGATACCAATAACTACATGAACAAAATCGCATTTTAATTCTGACTTTAAATATATGAGATACCTATCTAAAATTACGAGTCTAAGAAAAATTGCCTTATTTTAGAAAATAGAGGGAAACACCGGATAAAAGTAATAAAACCAAAATTACACCCATCCGAATCAGCCTATCAGGGAACCCTACCGTGGAAGTGTCAAGCTTCTATCAGCAAAAATACGGATTTTTTTTTCCAGGGGTGATTATATCAAACCAGTTGTCTTAGAATGTTGCGAGCGGGCTCATTCCAACGGAAATGAAGCTATATATAAGTGAATTATATATAAAAATGAAGTATATAGTACCCTTTTTAAGTTATTTAAAAAAATTGGAGGGCACCTAGGCTCCCTCCCACACTTATTATTTTCCCACAGTCACCCGATTAAAATTCTGAGATAGCCATTTTATTCAGCATAGTCGAAAAACCTTATAACTGTGGCTTTGGGGACGACTTACTCCACTAGAATCCCCGTGGAAGGGGCTACAAGTTACAAACTTTGATCAGTGTTTATATAGTAATGGTTATTGGAACATGTACAGACGTTTTCAGGAGGATTTTTGGTTGGGGGGGGGGCTTGAGCACAGGGGGTTATGTTGGGGGAACTTTCCATGGAGGAATTTGTCATGGGGGAAGAAAATTTCCATGAAGGGAGCGCAGGATTTTCTAGCCTTACTTCAAAATAGAACAATACTAAAATAAATATGAAACAGTTTTTTCAACTGAAAGTAAGGAGCAGCATTAAAATTTAACACTAACAGAATACAGAAGTTCGTTACGTAAGCTAACTCGTAAGTTACGTATATCTTTTACTAGAAAAACGTTCGTAAAAAATTAAAAGTTCTAGTTGCCTTTATAAGTAACCAAAACACTGGAGGGCAACTAAGCCTCCTCCCCTGCTCCTTTCTTCTCAAAGTGATTCTATCAAAACTATGAGAAGGCCATATAAATATGAAATTTTGTTTTAATTATTCATCTGTGGAGAGCCAAAATCAAAACATGCATTAGTTCAAAAACGTTCAGAAATTAAATAAAAAAAACAAATGTTTTTAACTGAAAGCAAGGAGCAACATTAAAACTTAAAACGAATATAAATTACTTTGCATGTGAAAGGGGCTGCTCCCTCCTCAACGCCCCACTCTTTACGCTAAAGTTTGACTCTTTCTCTCAACTCTACTTTTTAAAACAGTAAAAAACTTTAGCGTAAAGAGCGGAGCGTTGAGGAGGGAGCAGCCCCTCTCATATACGAAGTGATTTCTGTTCGTTTAAGTTTTAATATCACTCCTTACTTTCAGTAAAAAAAAAATTGTTCTTTTTATTTAGCTTATCCATACGGGTTCATTAAAAAATATTCTAAAGTTCGATTGTTGCTTGAGTATTTGTATATCTGAATTTGTATTCGGATAAGACTGTAATGACACATGATAACTACCCATACCTAGCACAGTTGGATTTATATAAACGGTTCTCGTATCTCCATACTTTTTGGCAACCTTCCGTCGACAATTTCTGGTAACAGTGCCTCAAAATAAAATTCTGTAGATTTGGCAGCATTTTGTTAGACCAGAATTCACGGTCACGACCAATCTTTTCATAATATAATTCCTCTTCCCCTAAAAATATTACAAAGTATACAAAATCAATGTCACAACATTCCAATTGCATTTGAATTTGGTAATAGTAGTCATGTGTTCTTTTCAGCTTTATTTCACTATCAACTTTCTTTTCAAGACAGGTATTTTTTTTAAGCGCTATACACTCTTCCAATGTAAGCCCTTTTGCTGTCAAAGGGCACTTTACCTCCAAAAGAGCCTTCTCACCCGAAGGAAAAATTGCTATCCCGTCCGGACTGGCCCATAGAAACCCATATTCCTTGTGAATGAAAAGCCCAGCAGAGTTCACAATGCAACCCATTTTCTTTGCAAAAGCTGCAATAGCTACAGGCTCATACATCTGACCATGCTCCATTGCCTTTGTTTGGCGGTTTCTGGGATACAGCAGCTGCCGAACTGATGAACCCACAGTCTTCAACCGCCTTTTACAAACAGCACCAGCTACGGAAGCTGTAATGCTGTTTTTCTGTATTCTATCCAGCTATTATCGATAGAATTTCTCTGAAGCCTAGTGGCTTTTTCGACACTGAGGATTTCTGTTGCAGTACATTGGAGACGAGTCAAAAAATCTGTTTTTGCAATTTCGAGCGCACTGCAATCAAGATCCGGAGCAGTTGCGTTCGAGCCGTAGTTTTTGTCTGCTCCGGTTGGCTCCCTGATTTCTTTTGAAGGGAGTTTTGTGGAAGCATTAGTGAAAAGGCGCTTTCTAGCAGACAGTTTTTTACGTCGAGCAGTAGTCATGGCCCGCTGCTGTGCAAGTTTTTTCAACTGCCTACTTGGTGTAGATCCAACAGTTCTTCGAAATATTTCAAGGCGAGCTGAGTGACCTTTCGTAAATCGGATTCCTGCTGCTTTAACACGGGTGATATATCGCGCATTTTGGCTAACCATGATGTTTTTGCCACCTATAAGCCTTGCAACTATGCTCATAAAATATTCTGCCAGGTTGCTCGTGTGGTTTCCTATCAGTAGACGAGCCCTTCTGGTCAGCGTATCAAAGGCTGAATACACATGGCTGAGAAAGATGTCGCTAGGGGTGTTCAGGATTGACCTGTAGAACTTTCCCGGAGAACGAGCAGCGTGTAGGACAAAACTTATGGTCGCCACGGAAAAAATGTAGAGGAGTTGCCTTCAGCGCAATGATGAGATCCTTCACGCTTTTCTTCTCTGTGGTGGCACATACAATTGCATTTCTGGCAAAATCATACATTTTCTTTATTATTGCGGCACTAAGAAATCTTCTGCATTCGGCATTTTCATGCTGCTTCTTATATAGTCTGTTTTTCAAGCATTTGCACGCATGATTAGTACACTCAATTTTTTCTAAATTTCTGCCATATGGTACCCTTGCTATAATTTCAGAATGGGTACTCGAATCGCCGTCGGCAACAAATCGAGTATATCTTAGATTGTGCATGGATGTTGCTATTCGGAATGCGTCAACTAATATATCTGACTCCATACCTGTACTGGGCCCCTTCCAGTTCATAAAACATGTATGTTCAGGAACAGATCTATTTACTTGATGCCTGTATTTCACGCAAGCACAGCAATATTTGTTCCTCATTCCTAGATTTAAGAGTTTTTTCGAATATAAACCAGCTTCCATCAACTATAACACATGTCTCTACAGCTCCATTTGGGTGAATTTTCTCACCTGCTTCCAGTGCCATCCTTCGCTCGCTTTTCCCATTTTCGATAAGATAGTCATAGAGAACTTTTTCCAATTCTAAGCAAATTTGTTCCTCAAATTTCGTAAAGACTTTTTGAGACGGGGTATTTATTCCAATGGTAGAGAAAAGTTCTTGAACCTGGGCGTGAGTCATTCCACCATTTATTGCACCAACCACTACCTCTTTGTTGACACTTACTGTTCCTGTTTCTGTTTCTTTCTGATAGTATTCACACTATCAAAATCAGTCCTTTTCCGTTTTTTGACTACGGTTTTCGTTGAGTCTTTTTTTTTTAAGCCTTCTAGGAGCAAGGGGTTTTTCTGTGTGAGTTGTGGCTTCCTCATGACATGATTCGCATTTGAAGATGAGTCTTGAGCGCAATCCAGCTCTATGTTCTTTAGAAAACATCATATTTGAAACCAAATTGATGTCTTGGCACCTGTAAATAAAATGCTATTTGGTTGTGAGGAAGTAAAATAGTACAGTAGCGATTCTACTGTTTTGGTAGAAAGGAAAGTGCTATAGCTTCAAAAAGGATAGGTAGGCTAGTATGTAGAGTATTGAGCGATGTAGGGTAATTAAAATATGAAGTAAAATATAAAATATAGCTAGAAATGGGTGAGAAGTGGAAATTATACGATCTAACCGAAAGTATGTTGTATTTCATTGTCAGATTAAACCACCCAATTTTATTTATGTATGTAACCAAGCCAAAAACTGTCCTGGAACTACCAATCAGGAAAGCCAAGTATTTCAAAACTTTACAAAATCCTGTGGGGCATGACAGGAAATGCCCTCTAAACAGACCCGTGTCGATTTACCAAATTTCAACGGAAATTACTAACCCAATTCCAAGAAAAATTAAGTCTCACTTAACTCCCTAAAATCAAATTCAAAGTAAAAATCCGTGCCCCAAATTCAGTTACATCTCAACTATCATTTAAATTTTTATTCGAGTAATTCACAAAGTTACGATTAAAAAGTACTAGTATTAAAAAATAGTACGATTAAAAATACCAATATGCTTTTATGAGTTAGGAGGATCAAATTAGCTAGTTTATTTCTCAAATCCTTTAAAGCCTTTGCAGACATTCTTTCAGAACCTTTATCCGTACTTTTTAATGATTAGATAAAAAAACAAGTATTTTAAATGAAAGTAAGGAGCAACATTAAAACTTAGAACGAACAGAAATTATCCCGTATATGAAAGAGGCTGTTTCCTCCTCAACGCCCCACTCTTTACCCTAAAGTTTGACTCTTTCTCTCAACTCTACTATTTAATACTGTAAAAACTTTAGCGTAAAGAGCGGGGCGTTGAGGAGGGAACAGCCCCTTTCATATACGGGGTAATTTCTGTTCGTTCTAAGTTTTAATGTTGCTCCTTACTTTCATTTAAAAAACTTGGTTTTTTATTTAATTTCTGGATGTTTTTGAGTTAATCCATGTTTTGATTTCGGCTCTGCGCAGATGAATAATTAAAACGAAATTTGAATTTTGATTTTTTTTAGCTAAACGGCTTTCTCATAATTTTGATCGAACGATTTTGAGAAAAATGAGCGGGGAAGGAGGCCCAGCTGCTCTCCAATTTTTTGCTACTTAAAAAGGCAGCAAGAGCTTTTAGTTTTTTACGATGGTTTTCATTAGTAAAAATATACGTAACTTACGAATTAGCTTACCTAACGATCTTCTATATTCGCAGGTATCTATTACGTATATAAGGGGGGCTCACCCACTTGTCAATACCTCGCTCATCACACCAAAGCTTAAATTTTGTCCTAAATCCTTAAGAATGACCCCTGAATCACAAAGGCCGTAGAATAAATAATTGAAATTACTAAAAAATACTTTAGCGTAAAGAGTGAGAGATTAGGAGGAAATGAACCCCTTATATGTGTAATATTTTTTGTTCGTTTTAAGTTTTACCGCTGGTCCTTACTTTCAGTTGAAAACACTTTTTCATATTTATTTTTTCATTGTTTTTTTAAATCATGCTAGAAAATCCTGCCCCCTCCCATTCATGGAAAATTTTCCTCCCCATGACAAATTCCTCCATGGAAAGTTTCCCCAACATAACCTCCTCTTCTCAACCCCTCCTTCCAACCAAAAATCCCACTGAAAACGTCTGTACACTTCCCAATAATCATTACTATGTGCAAACACTGGTCAAAGTTTTTAACTTGCAGCTTCTCCCATGGGGACTTTGGGGGAGTAAGTCGTCCTGAAAGACATAGTTATAAGGTTTTTCAACTATGCTGAATAAAATGGCTATATAAGGATTTTGATCGGACGACATTTGGAAAAAATGAGCGTGGGAGGGGACCTAGGTGCCCTCCAATTTGTTTGGTAACTTAGAAAGGGTGCTAGAACTTTTCATTTCCATTTGAATGAGCCCTCTTGCAAAATTTTAAGACCACTGGGTCGGTACAATCACCCTTGGAAAAAAGAATTAAATAAATAAACACGCATCTAGGATTTGTGTTTTGGCAAAATATACAAAATTCTACATTCTTGTAGATAGGAGCTTGAAACTTGTACAATAAGGTTCTGTGATACGCTGAATCTGATGGTGTTACTTTCTTTAAGATTAAATGACTTTTAGGGGGGTTCCCCCATTTTCGAAAATAAGGTAAATTTTCTCAGGCTCGTAACTTTTAATGGGTAAGACTAAACTTGATGATGAAACTCACATATTTAAAATTGGCATAAAAGTACGATTCTTGAGATGTAACTCTTGATATCAAAATTCTGTTTTTTAGAGCTTTGGTTACTATTGAGCCGGGTCGCTCCTTACTATAGTTCGTTACCACGAACTGTTCGAAATTACCTCTACTGGTAAGTTCGCTTTATGTTGGAAATAAAATGATAAAAAGAAGTTTTTTAAACTGAAAGTAAGGAGCAAAATTAACGAACAGTAATTACTCCGTATATCGAAGGGGCTTTTCCTCCCTCAACACCTTGCTCTTTACGCTAAAGTTTGACTCTTTTTCTCAAGTTTACTTTTTAAAACAGTAAAAACCTTTAGCGTAAGGAGCAGAGCGTTGAGAAGGGAAAAAACCTTTTAATATACAGAGTGATTTCTGCTTGTTCTAAGTTTTAATGTCGCTCCTTACTTTCGGTTAAAAAACTTGTTTTTTTTTCATTTTATTTCTGAACGTTTTTGGATTAATACATTTTTTTTGTGTTTTTTTTTCCTGTTTCTCTGTTTGGCATTCTGGCATGTCCAATGAATTGTGGGACAGAATAGAGGCAGTTCAAAAAACGTGTCTAAGAATTATTTTCAAACAGGGTAAATGGCCTTACATTTCCCTTCTTCGGAGAGCAAACCTAGTCACCCTTAAGGAAATGAGAGTACAAATTTCCTTATTATTTTGCCAACAATATCGTGCATAACCCTTGTACTACTTCTGTTTTCCCTAGTGAATATTTACCCACCCGCCACGTCAGGGGCGGATCTAGCATTTTTTTTGGGGGGGGGTGTACATGAAAGGTTACTGCGATAAACTTGTGGACAAAGAAATACCAGCAATTTAAAGGGAACTGCAACAATTTCTAAGTCGTGGGTAGGTAGTGGACATGGACTTTAATTTAATATAAAATCTGATGAGTTCTTTTGATATTAAAGTCAATTAGAAATATTGATACAAAAAAAGTAAGTTTATAAGAACCACCTCGCCATAAAACACAATTAAAAGGTTATTCACCCTCTACAAAAAATAATGTATTTAATCTTTTCTGCATAATTTTTAGCATTTGCACTTCTGGCGACTATAGCGAGTTACTTAAACTTTGTATTGTAAAAAAAAAAAAAAAAATAGTACCATATTTTGGTATCATACATTCTTTGGAACTAATTGTTGATTAAACATTAAGTAATAGTTCATTTGATGGTGTAGCAGGAAAAATAGAACAAAGAAATAGAAATATAATGCTTTCTTATCGTTGCTATTAGCAGCGGATTAAGTCAGAATTTTAAATCTCCCCTTCTTACGAATGAAGATTTTCGCCTCCCAGTTGGCATTTGTGGTAATACGGACAGATCCCCTTGATAAACTCAAATTTATTCAAATACTTTTTGGGGACATGTGTCATTAATAAAAATCTAATAGAGACTGCAAAAAGTAACTGAAACCTTGTTTCAAACTTGTTTGCAAAAAGAAACAGCCTTAATAACTAAAAACTTACTAAAAACTCGACTATTAAAAACCAAATGAAAAAAAAAAAATTCGTCCCTAAAAGAACCAGAGCAAGCGGTCCCAACCACAAATCTACTACTATGTCATGGGGAGGGTGCCCCCTGCATTCGCCACTGCCCCACGTTCTAATTCCACAAAAATCCCCTTTCTTGCCCAAATAAGAGTTTCCACTGAAAGATATAGAAGAACGTTCATCCTTCACATATTTGAAATTTTAAATTACTAACCCTTCGCTCTTATCGCTCCACTTTTAACTTGTAGTTTTAATGCTTATTTTGCAACTGCAAACTTTACAATTCTTGCAAGGTAAACTAAATTGTCATTTTGTTTAAATTTGTTTTCCCGGTTTTAATTTACGACTTTTTATGGTTTGACTTTTTTTACTGATTTTAAACTGGTTTATGAGTTTTTATGAGTTTAAAGTGGTTTGATATTTATTACTGATTGGCATTCACCATTTTTTAAAATTTTTTTATTGACACTTAAATGTGAATTTGGCCCTTTTGGGCTTGTGATAGCTGTTTTGTAGAAATAAATCTTGTCTTGTCTAAACCGTAATTTGAAAATAATGTGATAGATAACCCGTGGAATATGACAAGAGAAGAGCCAGAACTTGAGTACGAAGATGAGATTGCTGAAGAAATAGCGAAACAACTGCCGATTAGTCTATATAAGCTTTAAATTGTTGGTAAAACCAACAATAGTGAAATTAAACCAACCTAAGTAGATACCGTCGGAGCGTTCTGTTGTTTTGGGATGAAAATATCTTTAAAAGTTATCGAACATTCTTTCTCTATAGCAGAAAAGACAATTATCAAGAATTAATAAGGTACAAGTTGTATTAATTGCAACCCAGAATAATTCCCCATCCTAATAATTTTGATAGCAGTAAATCAATGACGTAAAATGAAAGACAAAGAAAAAACTTACATGTGGCGAATCACGAGCTTTTCATAATTCTCAAAAAGGTAAGGCAGATCCACAATCCAGCGTGAGCCTTTTAGAAGGTCTGACCCCAAATTTCTTCCAGAAGTGATAACTTTCAACACAAAAGGGGAATTTGTTCCAATTCCTTCGGAACTTGATTCGTCGTGAACCGAAGCATCTGTTAAGTCTTCTAACATATATTTTGGTAAACGCGGTCTGCCCCTAGCCCGATAATTTAATTTCAACTTTTCACGATGGGCCTGCACATTTGGCAAATGGAGCCCTCGCATATTTCTTTTTTTTCCCATGTTACTGTGGTCAATAACAAGAACTATATAAGAACTTTATTAGGGTTTTGACCATTTTTATCGGGGTTCACCTACTAAGGGGCTGAATTGTTTCTTGGAAAGGCCTTAGACTTGAGACTGGTCATTTGACTGCTTTAGTATGGGTAATTTTTATTGGGGTTTATTTACCAAGGGGTTGGATTGTTTCTTGGAAAGGCTTTGGACTTGAGACTGGTAATTGACTGCTTTTGTAGTTTGCTTTGGTAGTTCTACAGCAAGACTCGGGTCTTGCTATAACAAATTTAAATATTCTGGGGACATTTCGTTTCGTTCATTAGTTATTTCGTTTCATTCATTAGTTATTAATTAGCTTGTTTTATATATTTTTAATTCTTATTTCAGTACGAAGATTATGCAAAATTGTACTTATACTACAATACATAAATTTGTCCTGAATTTATTTTAATTAAACCAAAACGATTGATCAATCTTTTTAAAATAAAACCATTGCTTCTTATTCGGCCCTTGTGCTGTGTTCAATTTGTCTCTAGGATTAGACGCAGCTTATCCTTAATTATTTATACAATACAATTTTCTTATATATTCATTAACCGGCAGTTTGGTGTCTGCACCTTACTTCTTCTCTAGACTCTGTTTAAACAGGTTAGAACTAAATAATGCTTGACTGAATCGCTCCTGAGTAATCCGAGTGGTTAGCCCCTTGGTGTAATTTTTGCATTCTTAGATGCTCCGATTACAGCTCAATCTAACCTTTTGAGGGGAAATTTTGATTTCGGAACACAAATATGTAAAGTATTTGAAGGGACTACAGCCAGGAGGTATATATTATAGAAAAAAGTTTCTTATTGGTGAATAGAAAATTTTTTGCTCTATTTTTTGATACCCCACAACAACAATGTCAAGCATAGCAATCTAGAATGCAAACCCGAAACAGGTTTTATAATTATTTTGGAATTATAAAAAAAATAATTGTCGGCTTTAAGATTTGATTATGCCAAAATATTCACCAGATTTTTTTACTTCTATTGACATAAAAACCGCCAAAATCACTAATTCAGGAACGTCAGGCAAACTCCAAATGTTTAACATGGGAGGTATAGGAAGATTCTTTGCGAGTCGGTCCTGCCTTAAAGTGATTAGCTGTCTAACTCTATTGTAGAATGTAGGGATATTTTTTCTAAAGTTTAAATGTTAAAAAAACAGTAGGCCTAAACTTGTTATGGTTAAATACGACATGACACATCATGTCTTCTTTGTTAACAAGTTTCCCACACTCTTGACCTTGTTTCTGCCAAGTGATTACAGTAAAATTGCTAACAGGAACTATTATTTAAAAATTATTGGAAGGAAGGAAACATGATACAAGAACCAAGAACAGATTGTATATTATAAAGCAAGAATTCCTTTGTTTTAGCGTTCCCTTTTAGTCATGTGTATATTCTAGGGCTATATATGAGACAATTAGGAGTGGGGTGCATTTGCAAAGCATCTATGATATTTGGCCTTTACTTATTAGAATCTTCCCTTTTGAAATGGTCAACCACTACATGTTTTCCTAGATTGTAGTAAGCCAATCCTAAATATCCCACCCATCTTAAACTATCTACATTATAACTGAGATTTGGAACCTACTGTTGATCTTTGTAAAAAAAAAAATGTCTATTAATCAAAATGTTTGTCAATTTTTGGCACTGTCCAAGTACTGGGGTTGTTACTCTATTGTTTTGCATATAAAAACAAAATTTGCCTTGCAACTAATACAATTTTTTTGTTTTTGGTATAAGTCGTTTTTTGTCCTGTATGTTTTCATAGAGTGTGTTATTTTCATAGTGTGTTTAAGCACTGTTGTCAATTGTTATAATGTTTAGTGCAACAAGTCAGGTAAAGCTTACCGCCATTTGGGATTAATAAATAAATAAACCAGGGCTACATTTGGCCCTATTGAGGGTTGGTGTCATTATCCTGGTAAGAGAGATTATATTTGGGATGAGTAGTGAATAGTAGTACAGGGATACTGCAATTTTTTTACTAGTAGTTGGCTTGTTAAATACTAGGATTTAAAGTAGTAGATACTGAATAATATCTCCAACTATTCAGTGTTTAAACAATTAAACATTCTTAAGGTAAACGTGTTGGACAGCTCTTCTGAAGAAATATTATTTAATATTATTTCCAAATTAAAAGAAATACACAGTTTACTTTGTTATATACAGCAATTTTACTTTATAATAATATGTTTCCTTTAATCACGTTTTTATGTTTTCATCTGTTGCTATCCCCCTTTTCAAATCATTTTTAAATTATAGCCATTTTTCATAAAAACAGTTCTATTATAACCAATAAGACAGAGTGGTTTTCACAGAGTGTCAAAACCTGTTTTGACAAAGAAGACATCACAAGATGATAAAAAACAAACAAATATTATTTTCCACTGTATATGAGCCGAAATGATATGATAGAATAGTGGCTATGTAATAGCCACTATATATTGTAAATGCATTGTATACTATGTAAATGCTACTACAATATTTGTCAACATACTAGCTATGGTAAGAGCTAGTATATTGGACTATTTTCTTGGTCAAAAAGATCATCAAAAATTGTTTCGAAGAGAGAACGGGGTTAGGGGCTCAGAAAAGGACCACAAAAGCTTTGTATCATTTATCATTTTGAAACTTACCACAATAAATCCTTGGGTCAAGGGGACTAATGTACAAAAAAATGTTCAAATGATTGGTCCCTCCTCTAACAAATGGTGCTCAATTAAGGGCTTAGTTTTTTTTTTGACTGGCCTAGAACTTATATGAAATCTTGAGCTAGAGGGACCCCAATAAAAAAGGGAAAAAAATATGGCTCTTCATCAAAACACAGCTGAAATGTTTTGCTTATTTTATATATGTTTGCACCCAGCTTTGCTTGTTATAGTGCTTTGCTTGTTTATGCTTATTGTTACTTTTGTTTATACGTGTTTGGGTCTCCCATAAACTATTGAAATAGAAAAGAGCGGAAACGTTACATGGTGTCAGAAGTGGGATCATGGACAGCACACCACACCCAACGATAGACTGGTCTTCACCAAACCTGAAGGCAGCATGGAAGAGGTTCAAGCAGCATTGCGAATTTATGTTCTCTGGACCACTGAGTGGAAAGACGGAAGCTGTCAAATGTTCGTACCTGCTCATTTGGGTCGGCGAGAAAGGTCGACATATCTTTAACACTTAGAATCTGACAGATGAAGAAAACAATAAAATCCGAGTGTATATGGACAAGTTCAATGAGCACGTTCAGCCATGTGCGAATCCGATTTTTGGAAGATTTATATTCCACAAAAGGATTCAAAATGAAGGTGAAACCGTGGAGGGATACACCACAGAACTAAAGTTACTAGCACTTGATTGCGAGTTCGGTGACACTGCAGATGACATGATTCGCGACAGACTAGTGTTTGGAGTAAAGAATGACTCGATATGAGAAAAGCTCTTGAGTGAAGGTGGGACATTGACATTAGCACAAGCCATCCAGATCAGTAGAGCTATCGAAACAGTTCAGGAGACCCAGGCACAAATGAACTTAGCAGGGAAGCCACCATGCATGAAACAAGAAATAGAAGCAGTGAGGAGAGTAAAGAGTAAACAAATACAACGTAGAAACAATAGGGAAAATTTTTTCAAGACAATGGAAATTATTTATGTAGATATTTCGGCCCTATGTCCAAGAGCCTTCTTCAGCACAATACAATACTATATATATATATAAAAGAACTTACATCAAATTGTGAGAATTAAAACTAATTAGTTAAAAACACTTATTAAAACATTTTTTTTATAAAAAATATAGCCCTAGCATCCTTACTTCAGCGAAGTTCAACCAGGACAGAGTCCTGGTTGAACGTCGCTGAAGTAAGGACATTCTGACAAGCTATAGTGGAGGACAGTTGAAGGTTGTTGGAACCATTAATGTAATGCTACAGTATAAAAAGCAGCGTCCTCAGAATCATGTTTTCTATGTTGTAGAAACAGATAAAGGACCTATCCTAAGCAGACAAACAAGCGAGAAACTGAACCTCAAAAAGTTTATTATGAGTATCTCTCCAGAAATACCAGCAGCTCCACAACAAAGGCGTATCGAAGTTGATAGATTGCTGGAAGAATTCTCAGACGTGTTTGATGGTATTGGACGGCTCCCAGGTACCTGCCACATACACCTTAAGGAAGGGGCAGTACCAACTGTCCAGCCACCAAAACGTGTGCCGTTTGCACTCCAGCCAACACTTAAACAGGGACTGGAACGCCTAGAAGCACTAGGTGTAATAGAAAAAACCACTAAGCCCACAGAGTGGGTAAATTCTATTGTATTGGTCAGAAAGGGTGATGGTTCCCTAAGAATATGTCTGGATCCAGTAGATCTAAATCGCTGGATCAAGAGACCCCATCATCCAGTTTCACTTTACAAAGACATAGCAGCAAAATGTGAAGGGGCCTGGAAATTTTTCAAAGTGGATGCAAGGAGTGGTTATTGGTCAATGGTCTTAGATGACGAGTCGTCTGAGTTGACCGCATTCAACACTGTATTTGGCCGATATCGCTTGAAGTGATATCCCTTTGGTCTTGTTTCTGCCCAAGACGAGTATCAAAAGAAAATGGAAGAAGCATTTGAAGCTATCGACATAGGGCTAATTATTGATGACATTGCTGGCATGGGTGCCACAGACGAGGAGCATGACAGGAAGTTAGCAGAGGTCCTTCTAAGAGCCAAAGAAAAAGGCGTGAAATTTAACAGAGATAAGTGCATATTTGATGCTACAAGCATACCCTACTTTGGACATATCTTGATAGAAGAAGGAGTAAAGCCAGATCCCAATAAAACGAGAGCTATACGAGACATGCCAGCCCCTAAAAGCAAAGAGGAGCTACATAGATTATTGGGAATTTACAACTACCTATCCCGATACGTACCTAACTTGTCCACATCGAACCAGCCACTTCGTGATTTGATGAAAGCTAAGGTTTGGAAATGGGATGGTATACATGAAGCTGCCCGGAAAACAATCCAGGACTCAATTTGTAAGAACCTGGCCTACTTCAGTCAGCATGCCAAACTAACTGAAGTAGTAACTGATGCCTCCCAGCATGGAGTTGGCGCCCAGCTTGTAACGGATGGAGCCACAGTAGCGTTTGCCTCAAGGTCGCTCAGTGAGACTGAGAGACGATACTCTCAGATGGAGAGAGTTGTTGGCCATAACGTTTGCCTGCAAGCACTTTCATCAGTACTTGTTTGGTCGAAAAGTCTATGTTACAACAGACCACAAACCCCTGGAAGCTATCCTTAGCAAGGCAATAAACCGCGCCCCACCAAGATTACAGCGTATGATGTTGGCCATCCAGCCTTATGACCTGACATTCCACTACAGACCAGGAAAAGAAATACATGTGGGAGATTCACTCTCCCGCTTGCACCTCCCCGACGTGGATAAGGATGCTGAGATCGAGGGAGAACTAGCCATACACACCTTCTTCAAACAGATACCAATGACAGAAAAGAGGATGGAGTATATACGACAGGAGTCGCTCCAAGATGAGGAACTGAGCATATTGATGCAAGTTATAGAAAATGGGTGGCCTGAAAACCGAAAAGATGCCCCTGTTTCAACTACCCCTTATTGGAACTACAGAGATGAGTTGGTCGTGAACAATGGACTCATTCTCAAAGGGGAAAGGGTTGTCATTCCCAAAGCACTGAGGCCGGAAATGTTGAGGCAACCCCACCTGTCACACTTGGGAATTGTAAAAACAAAGGAGAGAGCCAGAACTGTCATGTTTTGGCCAAATATCACTGGAGATATTGAGAAAATGATCAACGCCTGTGATACTTGCTGCAAGTTCCAAAACAGGCAACAAAAAGATCACCTAATTAACATGGAAATACCTTCATACCCTTTCCAGCATGTTGGAGCGGATTTGTTCACATTTAGAGGTCAAGAATACCTTATCATCACAGACTACTACAGCCGATGGTTTGAGATGGATAAGTTGACTTCAACCACCTCATTCCAGGTAATCAGCAAACTCAAGGCGCATTTTGCACGTCATGGTGTCCCGGAAAAGATGACAACCGATAACGAACCGCAGTTTTCATCACAAGAATTCAAAACGTTTATATCAAACTGGAACATTGAAAATGTAACATCAAGTCCACGATACCCTCAGGCAAACGGCCTCAGCGAGAAGGCTGTCCAAACAGCCAAGCGCATCATGGCAAAGGCATTGGATAGCAGGACGGACCTATACATGATGTTGCTAGAATTCCGAAACACCCCGGTCGACGGAGCATACTCACCAGCTCAGCTTTTGATGGAATCCAGAAGGAAAGCTCACCTGAAGCAGAAAACTGCATACAATCGAGGATCAAGGACAGCAACAGAGCTCGACCTAAACCAGAAAGTATGGGTAAAACTTTCTGAGGACTCAAAATGGGAAAAGCAACCATCGAAAAGAAATACGATAAAGCCCCTCGATGCTACAACCTCTCCCTCGAAAGCGGAGGCATCTTCAGACGAAACAGGAGGGATATAAGACCTCGGTATGAATTCCCCTCACCCACAACTTACGATGGGCAACAAATAGGCGCTGCTGACACCATACCACCCATGGGGCTATCAATTCGAGCGTCTACGCCAGATAAACAAACCTCAACCAAGTTTGTCGCAGAAGGTGACAGGAGTAGCGCACCTCTGCAAGTTCAAGCTCCTACTCGACCCACCCCAACCACAAGAGTCGTACTCCCAAACCCCTTGCCAACTCTGACCGGCGATTCCAGTCTTTACAGCCAACCAGGCAGTAGTCCTGTAACTATAACAAATCAGCAAGTGGAACAGGACACCACCGCAACGGGCGGCGGAACACAGCCTCTGGCCAGCACATCACAGACCCGGACCACCACCTCGGGTCGCGTCGTGAAGCCAGTCATCCGGCTGAATCTCAGCATTGATCGTCCAATTAAGTATGGCAAGCGTTTGAAGTCGAAACGAAAATAAATCGTGAAAAGAAAGAAGATGAAATGTTTTGCTTATTTTAATTATGTTTGCACCCAGCTTTGCTTGCTATAGTGCTTTGCTTGTTTATGCTTATTGTTACTTTTGTTTATAGGTGTTTGGGTCTCCAATAAACTATTGAAATAGAAAAGAGCGGAAACGTTACAACAGCCTAGAAAAAAAGGCCAGAAAAGTACCGAAAAACGTTTTTGGTACCTAAACCCTTAAACTCCACATTGAAAAGGGCTATCTTAGAAACTTGAGAGGGGGCTCATTTGATTGAAAATTTCAGTGTCCGTTTTAAAGACCAATTGCTACTGTAGGGCAATGAGCCTCCCTCTATGTTCCTTTGGGATAAAATTCGTACTTTAGCGCAAAGAGCAAGGTATTGACTAGGGGTGTCCCTCTCCTCTGTGCTATAACTCTTTTTCGCTTTAAGCTTTAATGCTGCTCCTTACTTTCAGTTGAAATACATTTTTTTTCTTATTAAAATCCCGGTATTTTCGTATCATTTCTCACTAGTCTAGCCGGTAGTCCTTCGCCTTTGAACAATATAAGAACTGAAAATGTTTGTCAGCTGTTTTTATTTTTTTCAGACCAAACTTTCGCAAATGAGATCAAAACTGTAACCAATTGTAAAAAGCAGAAACTGCTAACATTCTCATGGAAGGCAGACTTAAGTTTCGGTACTCTGGATATTTCATAACATAAACTACACCTGAGATTCATAGACCCCGAGAAATGGTTTGACTTTGTCCATCAAAGCACACTCTGGAAGGACAGCTCTAACAGTTAAAACAAACCGGACGCCAAAGATGGAAATTGCCAGGAAATATGGCACGGATGAAAGACTACCCAAAGCCTCAAGCCTATCCTTCATATGCAAACATAAAGTAGCAAAGAGGGAAAACAAAGAACGTAAAACACCAAACATACCTGATGGAACTACTAGATCCAAGGAGCTCCACTCTGAACACATCAAGGACCGAATTATTTGAAGAATAACTAGTGTGTCGTTGTAATAGCCTGGGTACCTCCATAGGCACAGGGGTTCAAAGGAATAAGATAATGTCTAGTAATTTTACTAATAACAGACAAATTCTGCCCTCTATACATCCCAGATCCGGCAGATTTATTCATGTTTTTATTTTGCATTTATTTTTTCCTATTTTGAATGTTTCTTTCGTTTTCTTTTTTGTTTTTTTATGCTCCATCACCATGCCTTTGTGTTATTGATGGGTTCTAAATTACATTCATTCATTCATTAAACTTTAATGACTCTTTGTTTTCTTAGGTTCAGCCTGAAGAAGATGATATTGAGTATCTGAGGGATGATGAAGAAGACAGTAGTTCAGATGGGCCAGAAGGCAATTGTTCCAATTCGGACAGTAATCATGTCTCTGTCGGCAGTCATGAATTCATAAACGAGTTCTTCCGAGAGGTTTGTTTGTTTATTTTCGGGAAATGTCCTTTAAAAAGTGAGACATGAGAAAAGACTTGACTGACGTGAACTAGTCTAAATTAAAGGTCCTATTATTATCTTTTTACGATGGACCATGCTGTCTTTATTTTAATTTTTTTTTATGTTTGTATTTTCTCTTTTATTGTGTTTTTATGATGGACCAATGATGTCTCACCTCATATGGTGTTTCTATCAATATCGAAGATCATAATGGCATCAGAGATGAGTTTTTCCGAGAGCTAATTTCGTTTGTTCAGTTATTGGAATGGAAACTCACATCAAAATGTGTTTCAGAACCCGAGACCTAATGTGGAGGAGATTCGCACTGACAAGGTCTTTGGATAAGATTTCTCCAAATTTGCCAAGATACTGTGATGAAAAAGTCCTGTCTTGTTTTTCCTGTCAGTTTTGGGCCAAGCTTCTGCCATGGCCACTCTTCAAGACATTCTTAAATTTAACGAGTTAATTCTTGTAACGGCTATATGATTACTGTATCTTATGCCATTCTTGTTTATTGTGATTTTTGTATTTACTTCTTCTGTACTTAATATTGTCTTCAGGATCCTTAAATGAAAAAATAGCAAATGTTATTCAATTTGGGTCAGAACAAAAAACAATGACAAACAAGTTCAAAGAGTACAAAAAATGTCTCAATTTTCAACATTATAAAACGGAAAAATATTGAGGCATTCTTATGGTGTAAATATGAGAAAACTAGTTAGCTGTCCCTTGAGTATTGTCTCTTTATTTGTTAATTTAAAGCTCTGCAACTGGTTTTCGTGTCTATACTAATCCTAAAAAGCCAATTAAGAGTTGATCACGCAAAAGATCAAACTAACAAACAAGAAAAGCCCTTATTCGTGTTACAGATTAACAATACTACTTTCATAGATCTCTTTCGCTGTGATCAGCTGTTGGGCTGAAAAATTCCATCATTTTTATGATGCTGAGATTATTATACAGAGAAGAAAATACCACTTTTAAGTTTACTGAATTTCCTCTAAAATTTTTTTTTTCTATTGAAAGTGGCAAAAAAAGGAGTAAATTAAATGAAACTGTTTTAGCTACGACAAGCTTCTCAGGGATCACATTGTTTTGGCTAGTAAAAGATAGAATTATCTCTTTCGGAGATAACTCTTGTAATCCAGACCTTTACGAAAATGAGTTGTCGGATATCAATAAATCTTGGTGGAAAGTAAGTGCTATTTAAACCTTTTCGCTCTGTTCTTTTTGTACTAAAATTTACCATATAGGGGAAAAGCTCTGAAAGTTTATCATCTGTAAAATTTACCTGAATATATTGCTAGAACTCTGTATAACTTGATGTAAGATGCCACCGTCATACCTTATTTTGTCCTTGACTAGCCCAATTTTTTAAGAATTACTCCTGAATCACAAGTCCCGTTTAATAAGAGTAAAAAGCTCTTTTAAAGGTACTACAATGAATTAAGTGAATTTTTTATTTTTTGAATAAGCATCAAATTGAGTTTTTTTTTATTGTTGTCAAGACTCTGTTTCTGAGGATTTTTGTTACTATTGAACTGCATCACTCCTTGCTTAGAGTCTGTTACCATGAAATGTTTGATTGTGGCTTATCTACCAGTTGTTACTATTGATTTTCTGAAAACCCCTGAAACAGACTATTTACTAACAAACTGCTGATTAGTGAATTATTCACGAGAACGTGATTTCATGAAAAAAAAATACTGTTTTGTTTATTTATTTGGCATTAATAAATTGTGACTGGATATTTTAAGTATGCATAAGTGATTCAGAGGGATAATTTTTTTTCTGCTCAAGAAAAATTATTTGTGCTTCCTATGTATATGTGTATTCTGATTTCAAGTAATGCTGTAACAAGCTGAGAAATCTCACACGTAAAATCATAAGTGATTATGAAGTAATTATAGCCCTTAGTGCAAAAACAAACCCCAAAAAGTTTCGAGTGTATGTTTCCAGCTCTAATCCTAATTAGACGTAAAATATGCCAGCTTATACATCCTGGTGCTATGGTGCTTGATCCCCCCACAGACATCGCAAATTGTTTAAATGCCATATTTGCCACTAATTTCTCTCATTCAGTTTTAGTATCTCCTCCCCCTTTCCCAGAAAGGAACCATGTCCACGAAATGCCATCTATTGTGATTGATGCGGATGATGTTCTCAAGCACCTGAATAAGTTTTATCCAAACAAGGCCCAGGGCCCCGATGGCATTCACCCACGTTTGCTGAAAGAAGCTGCAGCTCTTGTTGTCATGCCACTGGCTGATATTTTCAAGATGTTCATAAGGATGATGGTTTTACCAGCTGATTGGAAATTGGCCAATATAGTTTCAATTTTCAAGAAGGGAGATAAAAATAACCGTGAAAATTACCGGCCTATTAGTCTCACATCAGTCATTTCTAAACTGCTCAAAAGTATTTTCAATGACGCTATTATTAACCACCTTGAAAAAATGGCTTATTCAGAAGGAGTCGGTCCATTGAGATGAACCTGATCCGCTCTTATGATATAGTCACTAAATTAATTGAGGAAGGTAAAGCAGTTGTTGTCCTGTTGCTTGACCAAGCCAAGGCCTTCTATAAAGTTGTCCACAAATATCTTTTACATAAGCTCCAAGCATATGGAGTCCATGCTGACACTTCAGAGTGGATAAGATCGTTTCTGATTGGCCGAATCCAAAAGGTCATGGTCTACTCTGACAATGGAGACCCCATATTTTCTGAGCCTGTACCAGTTATAAGCGGGGTACCCAAGGGAAGCATCTTTGGCCCCACCCTCTTATCTATATATATTAATGATTGTGAGGATGTTCTACAAAACCCCATCAGTCTCTACGCTGATGACAGCAAACTAATTGGAATTGCCGATGGAACCCTGCAAAATGACTTGCATAGTCTCTCCTTATAGGCTTCCACCTGGATGATGGAGTTCAACCCATCCAAATGCAAACTCTTTTACGTGCGTCCCCAAAACAATCAGATTTCATATTTTATGCTGGATAAATCTGACACACATATCCAAGCTGAGGCTGTTGAGAGTGAACGAGACTTAGGGGTGATCGTTGCCAGGAAGTTTAAGTTCCATGAGCACACTATGCACCAAGTTTCAAAGGCCAGCAGAGCCATGGGACTAATTATACGAACCATATCATCGCGTCATCCTCTGATGATAAGAAAATTATATAATGCTCTTGTACGACTACATTTGGATTTTGGCTGCCCTAATACAAATCCTCAATATAAGGTAGATGTTGCAGCCCCAGAGAGCATACAGAGAAGAGCAAGTAAGCTTTGTGCCCAACACTAACAGCTTCCCCACCCTGAACATCTGCATCGACTGAAGATACGCACATTGGTTTACCGGCAACACAGAGAAGATGTCATTTTTGTCAAGAAAATGCACGTCGGTACGTTACTCATGTCGGACAGAGACATGACTACTGTCCGAATTGGCCATTTTGTCAAGAAAATGCACGTCGGCACGTTAGTTATATCGGACAGAGACATGACTGCTGTCCGAATTGGCCAAATCGTCTTCTGGCCCTTCTGAACTATTGTCTTCTTCATCATCCCCCAGATACCCCATTTCGTCTTCTTCAGGCTGAACTATTGTCTTAAAAATGATTTGAAAAGGGGGATGGCAACAGATGAAAACATAAAAACGTGATTTAAGGAAACTTATTATTATAAAGTTAAATTGCTGTATATAACAAAGTAAACTGTGTGTTTCCTTTAATTTGGAAATAATATTAAATAATATTTCTTCAGAAGAGCTGTCCAACACGTTTACCTTAAGAATGTCCAGATAAATCCAATAGTGAAACTTGCAGATATTTAATTGTTTAAACACTGAATAGTTGGAGATATTATTCAGTATCTACTACTTTAAATCCTAGTATTTAACAAGTCAACTACTAGTAAAAAATTGCAGTATCCCTGTACAACTATTCACTACTCATCCCAAATATAATCTCTCTTACCAGGATAATGACACCAACCCTCAATAGAGCCAAATGTAGCCCTGGTTTATTTATTTATTAATCCCAAATGGCGGTAAGCTTTACCTGACTTGTTGCACTAAACATTATAACAATTGACAACAGTGCTTAAACACACTATGAAAATAACACACTCTATGAAAAAACACAGGATAAAAAACGACTTATACCAAAAACAAAAAAATTGTATTAGTTGCAAGGCAAATTTTGTTTTTATATGCAAAACAATAGAGTAACAACCCCAGTACTTGGACAGTGCCAAAAATTGACAAACATTTTGATTAATAGACATTTTTTTTTACAAAAATCAACAGTAGGTTCCAAATCTTAGTTATAATGTTGATAGTTTAAGATGGGTGGGATATTTAGGATTGGCTGACTACAATCTAAGAAAACATGTAGTGGTTGACCATTTCAAAAGGGAAGATTCTAATAAGTAAAGGCCAAATATCATAGATGCTTTGCAAATGCACCCCACCCCTGATTGTCTCATATATAGCCCTAGAATATATACATGACTAAAAGGGAACGCTAAAACAAAGGAATTCTTGCTTTATAATATACAATCTGTTCTTGGTTCTTGTATCATGTTTTCTTCCTTCCAATAATTTTTAAATAATAGTTCCTGTTAGCAATTTTACTGTAATCACTTGGCAGAAACCTGGTCAAGAGTGTGGGAAACTTGTTAACAAAGAAGACATGATATGTCATGTTGTATTAAACCATAACAAGTTTTGGCCTACTGTTTTTTTATCATTTAAACTTTAGAAAAGTTATCCCTACATTCTACTATAGAGTTAGACTCTTAATCACTTTAAAACCTCAGGTTTACCACATAAAAATAGTTTGTTTCACCATACCTAAAATTCCATTATGCAGGCATGGAAGGATGGCTCCTTGTAGTAGGCCTGTTGACTTCAAAGTTTGGTTGAAGATTCTAGGGAATGCCAATGTAGATGCCACCTCCAGTCCTTGTTCACGCCTTGCTTGAATGACTTCAAGGTCAAGATTGGATTGTTATATTTCCCAGGGAGTTCCAAAGCAGAGCAAAATGGGTGGGGTAAAAGTAGTTACATTTTGTGGATAATAGTTTGTTGTGAAATTTTCTGCAAGTTCTCCCAGATTCTCTAGCGTGTGTTGAAGGGGAGAAGGCTTAAAGTAGGATTGGCTTGTAGATGCTTGAATGCTGTGATGATATTATCTTTTTTTCTATGGTAGGTAAGTGTTTGATTTTCCAAGTACCTTAAATTAGTCATGTAGCCATGTCATCACCATGCCTTTGTGTTATTTATAGATTATAAATTATATTCATTCATTCATTAAACTTTAATAACTCTTTCTTTTCTTAGGTTCAGCCTGAAGAAGATAATATTGGTTATCTGGGGGATGATGGCAATCTGGGCAATTTTTCCAACTCGGACAGTCTCATGGAAGAGTTCTCCCGAGAGGTTTGTTTGTTTATTTTCGGGAAAGGTCCTTTAAAAAGTGAGACTTACGAGAAGAGTTGACTGACATGAATCAGTCTAAATTAAAGTTCCTATTATATCTTTTTATGATGGATCATGATGTCTTTTTATTTTTTTTTATGATTGTATTTTCTCTTTTATTGTGTTTTTATGATGGACCAATGATGTCTCACCTCATATGGTGTTTCTATCAATATCGAAGGTCATAATGGCATCAGAGAAGAGTTTTTCCGAGAGCTATTTTCGTTTGTTCAGTTATGGAAATGGAAACTCACATCAAAATGTATTTTAGAACCCGAGACCTAATGTGGAGGAGAATCACACTGACAAGGTCTTTGGATAAGATTTCCCCAAATTTGCTAAGACACTGTGATGAAAAAGTCCTGCCTTGTTTTTCCTGTCAGTTTTGGGCCAAGCTTCTGCCATGGTCACTCTTCAAGACATTCTTAAATTTAGCAAGTTAATTCTTGTAACGGCTATATGATTACTGTATCATGTGCCATTATTTTTTATTGCGATTTATGAATTTACTTCTTCTGGACTTAATATTATCTTCAGCATCCTTAAATGAAAAAATAGCAAATGTAATTCAATTTGGGTCAGAACAAAAAACAATGACAAGTATGTTCAAAGAGTAAAAAAAGGGCTCAATTTTCAACATAATAAAATGGAAAAATATTGAGGCATTTATATGGAGTAAATATGAGAAAACTAGTTAGCAGTCCCTTGAGTTTTGTCTCTTTATTTGTTAATTTAAAGCTCTGCAACTGGTTTTCATGTCTATACTAATCCTGAAAAGCCAATTAAGAGTTGATCACGCAAAGATCACACTAACAAGCAAGAAAAGCCCTTATTCGTGTTACAGAGTAACACTATTACTTTCATAGATCTCTCGCCGTGATCAGATGTTGGGCCGAAAAATTCCATCATTTTTATGATGCTGAGATTATGATACAGAGAAGAAAATACCACTTTTAAGTTTAATGAATTTCCTCTAAATTTTTTTTTTTCTATTGAAAGTAGCAAAAAAAAGAGTAAATTAAATGAAATTGTTCTAGCTACGACAAGCTTCTCAGGGATCACATTGTTTTGGCTGGTAAAAGATAGAATTATCTCTTTGGGAACTAACTCTTGTATTCCGAACCTTTACTAAAATGAGTTGTCGGATATCAATAAATCTTGGGGGAAAGTCAGTGCTATTTATACCTTTTCGCTCTGTAGTTTTTATACTAAATTTTACCTAATAGGGGAAAATTTCTTAAAGTTTATCCTCTGGAAAATTTACCTGAATATATTGCCGGAACTCTGTATAACTTGATGCAAGATTCCATGGTCATACCTTATTTTGTCCTTGACTAATATTATATCTAAGTGGAGAAGAAAGGGTGACGGTAAATTCTTATGATTAGAACATGTTCTAGAAAATTTTCTGATCCCAACTAAGCCTGATGAGAAGCAAGATATACTGTACTGCTCGCTACGCGTAGGGGAAGTGGGGGTGGACAATAGTTCTGTTATAAGTCTATCCACAGAAAGGGGCGTTAGATCTCTATCAACTTTGGTGGGAAGGAGAAGGTCTGCTCATGGCTATGCAATACTTGGGTCACCTAACCTATGCCGGATCTGGGATGCATAGAGGGCTAAATTTTTCTGTTATTAGTTAAATTACTAGACATTATCTTATTCCTTTGAACCCTTGTGCCCCTGGAGGTATGCTATTACAACTACACACCAGTTGTCCTTCAAATAATTCGGTCCATGACATATTCACAGTTGAGCTCCTTGGATCTAGTAGTTCCCTCAGGTATGTTTGGTGTTTTACGTTCTTTGCTTTCCCTCTTTGCTACTTTATGTTTGCCTATGGAGGATAGGCTTGAGGGTTTGGGTAGTCTTTCATCCGTGCCACATTTCCTTACAATTTCCATCTTTGGCGTCCTGATTGTCTTAACTGTTAGAGCTGTCCTTCCAGAGTGTGCCCTAATGGACAAAGTCAAACCCTAACTAACAAACTGCTGATTAGTGAATTATTCACGAGAACGTGATTTCATAAAAAAACTACTGTTTTGTTTATTTATTTGTTATTAATAAATTGTGACTGGATATTTTAAGTATGCATAAGAGATTCAGAGGGATAATCTTTTTTCTGCTCAAGAAAAATCATTTGTGCATCCTATGTATCTGTGTATGATAAATCTGAACATTCACAATGATTGTTTCCATCTCAAATTTTTTGCGTAATCTTTATTTAAAAGATATTTCAGGAATTATTTGTGAGGCTTCCAGTTATTTCAGTCTGATGGTCTCTGATCTTCATTAATCGGTTCAAAATCAAAATTCGCACCAGTAAACTGTTCTGAAGACTTTCATTTGTACAAAGGGCAATTTGCTTTTCCAGATCGACTTTTTGGATCAAGGCGAGCATTAGTGCTGAACCCTGAAAGTGGAATATCGTTCTCTTCGTCGTCCAATACGGAATCAAAATTACTCAGATCGGAATTGTCGAGTGAGTTAGACTCTTCTTCCTCTTTGGATGAGGATTGATTGTCGTAGGTACGAAGATGGCCGTCATCATTGAAAGGCCTCGATTCGTTGCCGCCATCTTCGTTTTCTATAAGGTCCAAATCACTTAGGTTGCTGTCATCGAGGAAACCGATCGCCTGGTCCAAAGTGACTGAAAAGAGGTTTATTATTTTTAGAAGCCGTGACGATCAAAAACAGCAAAAATATAAGCCTGTTTTAAATACTGAATTCAAAAAAGCTAATTTTTGCATAATATTGCTTCTAGATATTATTTTCATTCTGAGACAAAGTAAAAATATAGTTGTAAGTGATCCAATTCATAATTTGCTCCACCTAGGATTACGCTGGATCAACAAAACTGCATAGAGCAGCATCTTTGATATATATTTCGGAACCATGTGACTTTATTTTCCAATTTAACGGGTGATCCGTCAGATTTGGAAGCAGTGAAGACAACATGTCCAGATCCGGAATCTGTCACTGAAGACAGAGCTATACAATTTCCTTCGACTCTTACTCCTGTTTGCTCTTTCAGAGAGCTTGCGAGAGACGTTTTCCAGATGGTATAGAAAAATATAGTAAGAAGAAGGAACAATTCAACGGATATCAAGATGAAAATGTCGCGGGCCATCTATTGAGTGTCAAAGGCTTTTTTAATTTTGTTTAGGTAGTATTGCTTCTTCTTGTTGCATAGTACTTCTACTTTATGAACTTTATTATGAGCGTAAGGTCTTCAACATCGCTAGGATGTTAATGGCGCTGATTTACCGTATAAGATGGGCCTTATGGTAAGTAATTTGTCAGTGTTCGTTCCCCTTGCTATATTTTTCCATGCCGAGTGGGGCATGTATTGGCTTGTTTTTGGAACTGCTTGGGCGTTTTTCACAGTGACCACCTGGTAACACTGCCAAATAGGTTAGGTCCGTCTTCTGGTATTAGATGTACTACCAAATCAGAAAAAAACTCAAATTTTGGGACAAGATTTAACAATTTGGTTTGTATTTTTAAATTCTGCTTTAGATCTTTGTTCTTTGTGTTCTCCCTTGCTTTTAAAAATATGTCATTTTGTCATATTTTTGCAGTTCATTATTTACTTCACTCTGGTTGCATTTGGAAAATGTGCCTATTACTGGCAATTAGATAGCAGGTAAATTGATAAGTTTGGGTTTCTAAAACACATGCAAACGAACTTATTTTAGATTGCCTGCTTTCGCATACCTATTCCTATTATTTAAATCTATTTTTCATTGTCTTTTCTGCTTCTTAAACTTTTTCCATTACTAGTATATTGTAGGTCAGCCATTGTTATTATCTACTAAAATTATCAGATGTTATTCAAGTTGCGCTCTTTCAGAATATGCAATCCTAGAGCTTGCGTAGGCAACAGAAAGGACAGTATAAATTTATAATGTGTTGTACAACGGGTTGGACGTTATATTCCAGGAGGATATAGCCGTATTTTTGATAAGTTCTATAAGTTGTATTGTATATCCCTAATACCTGAAACTGAAGTACCTCTCCACCAAAAAAAAAATACAGGATATGGCCTTGGTACCCGAGGAGGGTAGATTTGCAGCGATAAAAAACTAGAAGATATTCTGATCCATCAGTGAGCGTTTTAAAGAAGAATTAAATCGACTGGGTGTTCTCACCAGTGGTGATTCTAGACTTGTGCATGGGGAGAGGTGGGCTGTCCCCATTTTTATGACATCTTACATTAAATTTCTTCTATTCTATATTTTTAGACTCCCTAAAAGTAAAGTAAAAATAATTGAACCTAAAAATTAAAAAATTGATCCTTTTTCGGATCCCGCTTTTTTTTTTTAGATTAAAGAGGGTTGTGCCCGTAATCCTTTTCCACATAAGGCTCCTCTTGATCTTCTAAGATTCAAACTGACCAGGGATAAAACCTTTCTATGGTCAATACCCAGGCTCCCTACCCGCCTTCGTTAACAACATTTGATCCTTTTAATCCAGAAAACTATCTCTGAAAGTTTCGAGCTAGTTGGACATCCAACATCAAGCAAGTGCCTATTTTCTATTATAGAACAGCTATGAACGATAGAACATTTTTCTTATTTTCAGCCTTTGCCCAAGGGTCTGTGGGGGGTTGTCTCATCCTTTGAGGCATGTTTATTGGGCTTTTCGACCGTGTTGAATATAATGGGTATCTCAAAGGTTTTTACATAAGAAATCCAAAGAGGCTGGGTAGGAGTGGAGGCTGGGTAGCAAAACAAGCAAGGAAGCTAGTCGGGTTCTGCTAAAATAACTTTCGATTCTTAAATATGTCCTAGAAATTTCAGTTTCTAATCTAATAAGCCCCCTACCACCATCCATTCTATACGGACTGGCACTGTGAAAAAACCAAACACATATAAAGCTTATGGCTCTTTACTACAGAAAGTGCTAGAATTTTCTTCCAATTGGGATTTGGTAAAAAAAAAAACATTAAACCGCAAAGGTAATTATTAAAATTAAAACTTGAAATGTGAATATAGTCTAGTTTTGGTAATACCTTTCTGCTAAAACTCTATATTTATGGTATTAACCAAGTGACATATAGTAATCGCAAATTCTATCGGTCTGTCGGTCTTTCTGTCCCGGCTTTGCTACTTTAGGCGCTTCCAGGTAAGCTAGGACGATGAAATTTTGCAGGCGTATCAGAGACCGGACCAGATTAAATTAGAGATAGTCATTTTTGCGATTTGACCATCTGGGGGGGACTGGGGGGTCGGTTAATTGGGAAAAAATAGAAAAATGAAGTATTTTTAACTTACGAATGGGTGATGGGATCTTAATGAAATTTTATGTTTGGAAGGATATCGTGTTTCAGAGTTCTTATTTTAATTCTTGACCAGATCCGCTGAAATTGGGGGGAGTTGGTTGGACCTAAAATCTTGGAAAACACTTAGAATGGAGGGATCAGGATGAAACTTGGTGGAAAAATAAGCAGAAGTCCTAGGTACGTGATTGACATAACTGGAACGGATCTGCTTTGTTTGGGGGAGTTTGGGGGGGGGGGGGTTAGAAAAAAATGAGGTATTTTAATCTTACGAAGGATTGTCGGATCTTAATGAAATTTGAAGTTTGGAAGAATATTGTGTTTCAGAGCTCATTTTAAATCCTGACTGGATCCGGTGACATGGGGGGAGTTGAGGGGGGAACCTAAAGTCTCAAAAAACGCTTAGAGTTGAGGGATTGAGATGAAACTCGGTGGTAAAAATAAGCACAAGTCCTAGATTCGTGATTGACATAACCAGAGTGGATCCGCTCTCTTTGAACGAGTTTGGGGGGGGGGGAGAATTAATTCTGAAAAATTAGAAAACATGAGGTATTTTTAACTTACAAAGGAGTGATCGGATCTTACTGAAATATGATGTTTGGAATGATATCGTGTCTCAGAGATCTTCTTTTAAATCCTGACTGGATCTGGTGACATTGGGGGGAGTTTGGGGGCCTAAAATCTTGGAACGGTTAATTCGAAAAAATTTGAAATAATGAAGTTTTTTTAATTTCCGAACTGGTCATCGGATCTTAGTAAAATTTGGTATTTAGAAGGACATTGTGTCTCAGAGCTTTTATTTTAAATACCGACCGGATCTGGTGCAATTGGGGGGGGGAGTTGGAGGGGGAAACTTAAAATCTAGGAAAATGCTTAGAGTGGAGGAATCAGGATGAAACTTGGTGGGAAATGTAAGCACAAGTCCTCGATATGTGATTGAAATAATTAGAACTTTAAGTATTTTTGATTTACGAACAGGTCATCGGATCTTAATAAAATTTGGTATTTAGAAGGACATTGTGTCTCAGAGCGTTTATTTTAAATCCCGACCGGATCTGGTGACATTGGGGGAAGTGGAGGGAGAAACTTAAAATCTTGGAAAACTCTTAGAGCGGAGGGACCGGGATGAAACTTGGTGGAAAATATAAGCACCTGTCCTAGATGCGTGAATGAAATTATTGGAACGGATCTGCTCTCTTTTGGGAAGTTGGGGGGGGGAGGAGGGTTAATTGTGAAAAATTAAAAAATGATGAGGGTTATGTCAGTTTTCCGAATCGCGCGAGGTTCATGATCCCGATGTAACAAGCTGGAGTGGGGTAATTAATGCAGCTGTTTTAAATACCGTTCTGTCATTCTGACATACGCCTAATAGTAATACAGTCTGTACAGTACAAATTGCCTAAGTATGAGACCAAGACGAATCCAATTTATGGGCTTTGTTTACATTTGCTAAACCAAAATCAGTTAAATACTTGTTAACTCTTCATCTCTTAATTTACTGTAAATGAATCAACATAGGATAAACGGACGCATTAAAGCACTTGAGAATTATAATTTTATCAGGACCACAAAGAGATCAATCGAATCTTCAGTTAAAAAAATAATCATATGTTCAACAATTAAAGCGCTTTGATTTGCACCAGCATAGTGGGCTATCGTTAAGGTCAAATTTCCTGAAGCGGCACCTTCTTTCACACCTTTTTTTGCAACCGCAACGCACTGTCTCGTGACAGACTTTTGACGCTGGCGAAAGTGAACCTAACCAATTGGGAAGCCACTTTCCATCGGTGCCTCTGACCCAGCCAAAGTCAGAAAAACTGGGAAGAGTGGGTGTTGATTCTAGGCTGCGACTCCACACATGACCTGACTGTAGTGCAGCTCTAAGGATATGTTGTAAAAGTGAAGCCCTAGCTGGAGGAAGTCTCTGCATGCTCTTGGTCTTTTGTCAGAGAAATATCTCTTTCCTACATTCATTCACGTCGTAGCAGTCTTGTTTTATGTCGTATGTCTTCGTGACAAAGCGTTCAAGGTCGTGTACTTGCAGTTCTGTCACTTGGGAAGGCTGATTTGTTATTTGAAGGAAAGTCTTCGTTAGCCCTGGCATATTTTGCCAAGTCGCAAAAAACTGCCTCTTTGAGTGGTAGATAAAAGAAGAAACGGTATAACATCCTGTAAAAACGCGGGAGAACGAAAATGCCGGTGATTTCGTCGGCCCGAGCGATCAAACTATTTCGTGAATGGGAACGTACTTTAGGTGTGTGCCGACATCAAACGCAATAAATAATTCGGATACTCCAATGCAATCAAAGCATGAGGTTGCAATCACAATCACGTCTGTGTCCACCGTTTATATGAGAATCGACGCATGTCCTTGTAAGACTGCGTCACAAGTGTGAAGCAAATGGCGGGTGTCAGCCTCTTCCTGTGAGCATAACTGGACGAGGTGCTGCTCTTCGAATAACTGGTTAGCTATGCACCTGTTTCCAGTTGTGCAATATACTCGTTTTGACGTTGCAGACCTTTTCACGACAGTATGGGACAGTAGTTTAAACAAGTTTTTTTTTGTTTGCATATACTTGCAGGAATTCTTTCCACTTCAATGAGATTTGTGTGTTCGGAACAACTTTTAGTTGTGAACCCTTGCCTCTCTGACTTCTGACAGACGATTTTAGACTTTCAATCTGTTAACATCGAATACGAGGTCAAGTCTCTCAACATGTCTGAGCTGATATTCTATCAGGGGAAAATCACGTTTTCTGCATACTTTCCGAAGGTCTTGGAATTCCCTGGGTTCAATATTTGCACCAGAGCAGCTCCATCTATCAGTTTCGCTGCAACATTTGGAATGTTAACATCAGCAGCTTGGGTTAAGATGATTAAAACATCTGCAAGTTTGGCCTTGTTGCCGACACAAATCTGGCCATCAGACGTAAAAGTCGGTGGATACTGACTGTTTTCGTGTTTGAAGAAGGCGTCCATGTCGCTTCCTCGAGCAACACAGCCCACGTAAATTGCTCCAAACAGTGATACATATTTCAGCGGCGCTGATCTGAGGTTTCGCTGCGGTTGGTCTTTTCTTCTTAGACCCCCCAAATATCGCAATGCAATTCTTGACCAACGAAGCTGTTATTGGTTTGGAGCATTCAACGAAGTGTTCAATTCAATCAATCAATCAATTTATTGATACTAAAAGAAAAAACTATTACAAAAGTAAAGTGGTTACTAGGCCCAAGAAGCTTTGCTTGTAATGGACCACAGAGAACAAGAATAAAACACTATTATAAAATATATACAAAAAAAAAAAAAAAAAAAAAAAAAAAAAAAAAAAAAAAAAAAAAAAAAAAAAAAAAAAAAAAAACACAAACTGTTCGTACTGCTGCTTGCCCAGGGCTTTGAGGGTTGAAATCAGCTTTCCTGGTTCAACAACGACATTTGTACTTAAAAATTGAGATTTGTCGTTCTTTCCAGAAAAGGATTTCCAAAATAGATGCTATGAGACTTGAAACGTTCAATAGAGATTTCTTCTGGTGGGACTTTGCCTCACTATGGTGTCCGTCGTTATGAGTATCAGAGTTGGAAAGACTTGTGAATATCGGGTTTTTCATGCAAACTGGTTGTATTTTTTTATTTTAGTTAGTTTAGTATCAAAATGCTTCTTATCAGTATTCAGAGCAATAGACGAAATTCCAAATATTATTACTTTAGTCCACTCTTACTTTCATATACCAGTGCCATCGATTACCCCAGACTAGCCTATTTGAGCGGCCATGTCTTTTTAACAAACTCGTATTTTCGTCCTTCATTTTGAATTTGAGGCACCTAGCGGCACTACGGTACAACTTAGGTTCTTTTTGCGTTTATATTCGGAACCTATGTCATCGATTAACCCTTGCTTGCCTATTTGAACGGCCATGTCTTCTCATTTTGACAAACTCATATTTTCGTCCGCCATTTTGGATTTGAGGCACTTAGCGGCACTGCGGTAAAACTCGGGTTATTTTTAAGCTCATATTCGCAGCCTGTGCCATCGATTACACCATACTAGCCTGTTTGAACGGCCATTTCTTCTCATTTTGACAAATTTGTATTTTGTCTGCCATCTTGGATTTCAAGCCACCTAACGGCGTTCCGAGGAAAAATGTCGCTCGGGTGATCGAGCCATTTTAAAGAGCATACTCGAAAGTACATCTCAGCCAATTTTGGTGCTTTCCTCAAATACGGAAGTATTCTTGTGTTTTTCGACGTTTTTCGCCTGCACTAGTGATTGATTTTCGTCAAACGATAATCTTGACAGGACCTGTGCCTGTCATCATCAGGCTCAAATTTCTTGCCAGAAAATAAGATCACTAAATAAATAAAACTAAAATCACTGAAAAATACTAATAATGAGCCAAACTTAGAATTATTGTTGGGACAGAGCCCGAATTGCGGTAGGGGCATTGGTGGCCGCTATTCTAATGGATCTTGAAAAGATTGGGCCTATAAGAGGGGGCGTTGTTTTTTTTGCGAATTTTCTGTCTATGGACAATGGGTTCCCAAATTTCACTAATGTGGAATATCAAAGCTGATAACAGAAGTTGACCTCATGTGAATTGGTGCTGCAGTGACCTATTAGCTGATGAAGAGGAGTTTATCAACAATCTTCGGAACGTGATTTTTCAGTCACAGAAGCTGAAACGGGGTTCTACCATGAAGGTCCAAATTTCTATCAAATATTTCGTAATGACCACCCTTGCCATTATGGGATGACCCGCTTTTTGGTTGGTCCCAGCTGATAGGCATGAAGTGGGTTGTTAGCTGATGAAGAAAAAGTTATTAACTGTCTTCATAATGTGATTCTTTCTAACAGAAGGTGAAAAGGTGCTCTTCCATGAAGTTCTGAGTTTCTCTTAAGTCCTTTCTCATGAACCATTTCTGCTCCATTCTGAGACGAGCTTCTTTTTTTGGCCCCAGCTGGTTGGCATCAAGTGGGTTGATGCCCCAGTGAGTTATTAGCTGATGAAAAAGAAGTTATCAACAATTCTGGTAATGTGACTCTTTATACACACGTTGAATAAGTGGTAATTTATCTCCGTTTCTTCAAGTCGGCTGTTTGTTTTCTGTATACGAGTATATGGCAAAAACTGTCTTTTATTCCTGGGAAAATATTTTTTCACTATCATTAAAGGGATGTATGTTTGGTGGTTTCACTTCTTAGCTTGAGACTTCTTCAAGGTTAAATTCCTTTTAAAATCCTTCAGGAAATTGATTTCTCGTGTGTACAAGAGTATTCTTTTCCTGGAATCCCTTGACAGTTCTTTTGTTGCTTATTCCCGAAATCAGAGAGAAAGTTTCGAACCTGCCGGCTAGAATGTGGAAGTATAAATCAAAAAAGGAGGAAGCTTGTAGTTATGCAGTGGCTACTGTGTTTTTATGGCACTTGGTATCAACCAAGTGACATATAGCAATCGCAAATTCTGTCGGTCTGTCTGTCGTTCCTGGTTTTGCTACTTTAGGCACCTCCAGGTAAGCTAGGACGATGAAATTTGGCAGGCATATCAGGGACCGGACCAGGTTAAAATAGAAATAGTCGTTTTCTTAATTTGACCATCTGGGAGGGGGGAAGTGGGGGGCCCGTTAATTCGGAAAAAATAGAAAAATAGACGCATTTTTAACTTACGAACAGTTGATCAGATCTTAATGAAATTTGATGTTTGGAAGGACATTGTGTCTAAGAGCTGTGATTTTTAATCCCAACCGGATCTGGTGACATTGGGGGGGGGGGAGAGTCGGGAGGGAGGAATCTTGGAAAACACTTAGAGTGGAGGAATCGGGATGAAACTTGGTGGGAAAAATCAGCACCAGTCCTAGATAATGATTGACATAACTGGAACGGATCCGCTCTTTTTGGGGTAGTTGGGGGGGGGGGCTAATTCTGAAAAATTAGAAAAAAATGAGGTATTTTTAACTTACGAACGGGTGATCGAAACTCAATGAAATTTGACATTTAGAAGGATATCGTGTCTCAGAGCTCTTATTTTGAATCCCGACCAGATCTTGTGACATTGGGGGGGGGATTTGGGAGGGGGAAACCTAAAATCTTGGAAAACACTTAGAGGGGAGGGATCTGGATGAAACTTAATGGGAAAAATAAGCAGAAGTCTTAGATACGTGATTTAAATAATTGGAACGGATCCGCTCTAATGGGGGGGGGGGGGGTTAATTCTGAAAAATTAGAAAAAATTACGTATTTTTAACTTACGAAGGAGTGATCGGATCTTCATGAAACTTCATATTTAGAAGGACCTCGTAACTCAGATCTCTTATTTTAAATCTCAACCGGGTCTTGCGTCATTGGAGGGGGCAGTTGGGGAGGACCGGTAATCTTATTAAATACTTAAAGTGGAGAGATCAGGATGAAACTGGGTGGGAAGAATAAAATCCTGTCTAAGATACGTGAATGACATAACTGGACCGGATCTGCTCTCTTTGGTGGAGTTGGGGGGGGGGGTAATTTTGAAAATTAAGGCATATTTAACTTACGAAAGGGTGACCAGATCTTAATTAAATTTGATATTTAGAAGTATCTTGTGCTTTGAAGCTCTAATTTTACATTCTGACCAGATCCTGTGACATTGGGGGGAGTTGGAGGGAGAAACCGGAATTCTTGGAAAACGTAAAAATTGGGGTATTTTTATCTTATGAATAGGTGATCGGACCTTAATAAATTTGATATTTAGAAGTAATTCATGTCTCAGGGCTCTTATTTCAAATCTCGACTAGATCTGTTGATATTGGAGAGAGTTGGAAGGGGAAATCTTGGAAAACGCTCCGAGTGGAGGAATCGGGATGAAGCTTGGTGGATAGAATAACCAAATGTTCTTGATACTTGATTGACTTAACCGTACTGGATTCGCTCTCTTTGGGGGAGTTGGGGGGAGGGGTTCAGTAATTTGGCGAGTTTGGTGCTTCTGGACGTGCTAGGACGATGAAAATTGGTAGGCGTGTCATGGAGCTGTACAAATTGACTTGATAAAGTCGTTTTCCCAGATTCGACCATCTGGGGGGGCCAAAGGGAGAGGAAAAATTAGAATAAATCAGATATTTATAGCTTACGAGTGGATGATCGGATCTTAATGAATTTTGATATTTAGAAGGGCATCGTGACTCAGAGCTCTTATTTTAAATCCTGACCCGCATTAAGCCTCTGATTTTCCTTTTAAATCAATCTATTGATTCTTAGAATTTTGTTAGAGCTCATGCTATATGAGCTCTTGGCTCTTAGCTCTTCTTGCCTCTTCACAAGTGCCATATGAGCTCTTGGCTCTTGTTCTATTTATTTTATTTTTTTTTACCATATTTGTGGTCTTTTCTTTTGGATATATAAATTGATTGTCTCGTTATTACTGTTATTGTGATGATTGTGAGAAGTTTCACAGAGATGATATAAAGGGAAAATCTTTTTTAGTTACTGGAGAGGAAGAGAGTAATTTTCCCCCGTTTTTATAAAATGGTTGTCAAAGTACCAAAATCCTTGGCACCAAACAAAGAGCATTAGTTGAAGTTGACTGTTTCTCTGAGATAAATATTCTCCTTTACGGTTTGAACCCACAAAAATCTCAGCTACGAATGTCTCATAAATGAAGACAAAAAGTTGTTCTAAAAAAGAAAAAGGAAATTCGAGATCTAAAGTTTTCGGGCTATGTAATTCATCAGTGTGGCCTTGAGAATCGAGGGTCGAGGGAACCCTTAAGGGTTTAAGGGTTTTAAGGATATTGGTATCAATGGTTCTTGGTGCTTATCACCCTTCAGCCGGTAAATACCCCTTTCCATGGAAAACAACCATCCGCAGAAAAGGTCTCCCCACGGAAAACACCCCCTAATGGAAAATACCCCCCTTCCCTCTCCTGAGGAAAATAAGGCTTTCCAACTTTGAAAATTTTACTTGTGGTGTTTTTTTTATGGGGTTAAGGACTTTTTGTGCTTGTTTATCACACCCACTCACTCAAGTTTACGCTGTTTAAAAATCGAGAACTTCCTGCTTAGCGTGAGACAAGACAAAGACAAGTGACAGAATAGATGGAAATATATAATTTGAGCTATATACTCGCATATAAGGCGGGCGGTAAAGTATTTGAACAGTCTGAAGTCAGAAAACAATTCTTAGTAACAATGAATAATTATACGTAATACATTTTGCATGCAGAGCAGCTATACTTTACCCCCCCCCCGCCTAATGTGCAAATATAGCCTATAGCCCAAATTTGTTTCAAAGGTAACGAAGAAAGTAACAAAAAAACCGGTTTGTTCTCGGGTGAGTGGCGTATAATTCACAAGTACCTGCAATTTTCATGAAGAGAGAGCCGGATTTCTCGGTATTGAAGATGATCAGAAATATATAAAAAAAGGAATCAACTGAAAGTAAGGAGCAACATCAAAACTTGAAACGAACATAAATTATTACGTATATGAAAGGGGTTGCGTTCTCCTCAAAATATCGCTCTTTACGCAAAAGTTTTTTTTCTAGAATTTTAGAACAAAACTATTTATTCTAATTAAACGACCATGGTGTTTCAGGAATCGTTCTTAAAGAGCTAGGAACGAGTAAGGTCTCGTGGAAGGGACAACTCCTTTCATTTACGTAATAATTTCTGCTCGTTTTGATGTTGCTCCTTACTTTCAGTTGAAAAAACTCTTTTTCTAAATTTAATTTCCGATCGTTTTTATGACACTTGGTATTAACCAAGTGACATATAGCGATCGCAAATTATGTCGGTTTGTCGGGTCAATTTGTCTGTTGGTCTGTCTGTCCCAGTTTTGCTTGTTTAGGTACTTGCAGATAAGTTGGGACGATGAAATTTGGCAGGCATATCAGGGACCAGACTAGATTAAATTAAAAATAGTCGTATTCCCGATTCGACCATCTGGGGCGGGAGTGGGGGGGGGGGACGGTTGATTCGGAAAATTTGAAAAAATGAAGTATTTTTAATTTACAAACGGGTCATCGGATCTTAATAAAAAAAATTATTTAGAATTTTTAAATCTCGACCGGATCCAGTGACATTGGGGAGGAGTTGAATGGGAAAACTTAAAATCTTGGAAAACGCTTAGAGTGGAGGGATTGGAATGAGACCCCGATTTCATCCCGAAATATAAGCACATTAATGGTCGGAAATATAAGCACAAGTCTTAGATACGTAAATGAAATAATTGGAACGGATCTGCTCTCTATTGGGAAGTTGGGGGGAGGAGGAGGAGGAGGGTTAATTCTGAAAAATTAAAAAAATGAGGTATTCTTAACTTACGAAGGAGTGGTAGGATCTTAATGAAATTTCATATTTAGAAGGAACTCGTAACTCAGATCTCTTAGTTAAAATCCCAGCCGGATCTAGTGTCATTGGGGGAAGTTGAGGTGGGGGGAACCAAAAATCTTGGAAAAGGCTTAGAGTGGAGGGATCAGGATGAAACTAGGTGGAAAGGATAAGCACAAGTCCAAGATATATGGCTGACATAATTGGAACTGATCCATTCTCTTTGGAGAGCTGGGGGGGGGGGCAATTCGGAAAATTTAGAAAAATGAGGCATTTGTAACTTACGAACGGGTGATCAGATCTTAATGAAATTTGATATTTAGAAAAAGCTTGTAATTCAGAGCTCTTATTCTAAATCAGGACCTGATCCGGTGACATTAGGGGGAGTTGAAGGGAGAAAGCGGAAATCTTGGAAAACGTGAAAATTGAGGTATCTTTATCTTACGAATGGGTGATCAGATCTTAATGAAACTTGATATATAGAAAGATTTTATTTCACAGATGCTCTATTTTCAATTCGAATCTGATCTGGGGACATGGGGGGTTGGAGGGGGGAAACAGAAATCTTGAAAACGCTTGAATGGAGAGTGGAGAAATCGGGATGAAACTTGATGGGAAGAATAAGCTCAAGTTATAGATATGTGATTGACATTATTGGAATGGATCCGTTCTCTTTGGGGGAGTTAGGGTGGGGGTGCTAATTCAGAAAAATTAGAATAATTGAGGTATTTTAACTTAAGAACGAGTGACCGGATCTTAATGAAATTTGATTTTTAGAGTGAACTTATGTCTCACAGCTTTTATTTTAAATCCTGACCAGATTCGGTGACATTGGGGGGAGTTGGAAAGGGAAACCGGAAATCTTGGAAAGCGCTTAGAGTGGAGAAATAGGGATGCAACTTGGTGGGTAGAATAAGCAAATGTCATAGATATGTGATTGACGTAACCAGACTGGATCCGCTCTCTTTGGAGGAGTTATGGGGGATCCAGTACTTTGGCGAGTTTGGTGCTTCTGGACGTGCTAGGACAATGAAAATTGGTAGGCGTGTCAGGGACCTGCACAAATTTGCTTGATAAAGTCGTTTCCCCCGATTTGACCTTCTGGGAGAATGAAGGGAGAGGAAAAATTGGAAAAAATGAGGTATATTCAACTTACGGGTGGGTGATCGGGTCTTAATGAATTCTGATATATAGAAGGATCTCGTGTTTCTGAGCTCTTATTTTAAATCCTGACCGGCACTAAGCCTCTGATTTTCCATTTAAATCAATCTGTTGATTCTTAGAATTTTGTATGAGCTCTTGCAATACGAGCTCTTGGTGTTTGGCTCTTCTGGCGTCGTCACAAGTGCCATATGAGCTCTTAGCTCTTGTTAAATAATTCCAGGACTATCCATAAAATATTTCGGTGCTTTTGCATTATGCGACACTCACTTGAGAACAAACCGGTTTCTTTGTTAGTTTCTTCGTTACTTTAGATACAAGTTTCGGTAATATATTTGCATATTAGGGGGAGGAGGTAAAGTATAGCGGTTCTGCATGTAATAAGTGTTAGGTGAAATTATTCTGCATATTACGAAGCAAGATTTGTTTTCTGAGTAAAAATTGTCCGAATGCTTTACCCTCCCCTCCCTCTATGTGCAAATATATAGCCCAAATTATGTATTTCTCATCTATTCTGTCACTTGTCTTAGTCTTTTTTCACCCTAAGCTGAAAGAATCTAACGAAGAAACGGGTTTGTTCTCGATTTTTACACAGCGTAAACTTGAGTGTGTAGGGTGTAATACACTTTACAAAAATTCTCTATCCCTACGAAAAAAAAACTCAATCTAAAATTTTCAAATTTGGAAAGCCTTATTTTCCACGGAGGGGAGTATTTTCTGGGGGGTAAACGCCGGCCGCCCTTGTCAACGTATCTAGTATCAATTATCAGCATGTTGTAATACTGTACACATTTATTTAATATACCTTGTGGATGTTTTTATTGATATAAGTATTTTATATCGTTATGTATTGTAAACGTCCGTTATGTAAACGTCCATCAATAGAAGTTTTTTTCGCAAGGAACTTACGCAAAATAGGTTGAGATTTTTTTTTTGGCTCCTAGAACCAGCACTTGTACTTGCATGATATATCCCTGCAGCTCAAGAAGTGAATTTATGTTAATCCTAATAAAACGTATCTAAGTGGGATAAAAATATAATACTTTGGATACAATTTCGGGCTATATATTGGCACATTAGTGTGGTGGGGTGGGGATAAAGTACAGTGGTTCTGCATGTAAAATCTCTTTGCTACAATTATTCTTATATTATGAAGTAAGAATTGTTTTCTGACTTCGCAATGTCCAAATACTTTATCAAGTACTCCAGCCTTTTATAAATTTAGTCACTACTTTTTTTTCAGGGAGAGAGTATAAGAAGTAATATCGCCATGATCGAATCAAGTTTGGACGAAATCAAGGAGATTTTAGATCCACTGCTTACTCGAATACATATCCTAGAAATTCTTGAATTCCTTCTGCCTTGGATACGAAGGACATATGAAGAGTTAAAAGGTGAGCTGGGAAACAAAAAAAGAAAAAAACTTTTCTTAACGAAAAAAAAAAGACGAATAGAACGAACACTAAATATATATATTTAGTGTTAATACTAAATATATATATATATATATATATATATATATATATATATATATATATATATATATATATATATATATATATATATATAAATATATATATATATATATATATATATATATTTATATATATATATATATATATATATATATATATATATATATATATATATATATATATATATATAATATATATATATATAATATATATATATATATATATATATATATATATATATATATATATATATATATATATATATATATATATATATATATATATATATATATATATATATATATATAGATATATATATATATATAGATATATATATATATATATATAGATATATATATATATATATATATATATATATATATATATATATATATATATATATATATATATATATATATATATATATATATATATATATAACGAAAAGAGAAATCACCAATGCAACAGCACAAACACATTAAAAAAAAAAAGAGACAGAAGGAGAAAAGGAAGACTGTTTTCCTAAATTAGTGATTAATATAGACCAGCACTTGAATGAGGCCATAATCATCCATACAATCACATAGGTCAAACAACATAGCAATACACAATCAACCATAAAGAATAATCCATGGACAGACAGTCATGTCGTCAATAAGTATAAGTCGTCATTTACCATACAATAAAAACATTAAAGACAAATAATTCAAAGGCAACAACCCAACACAAGGGCTCATCAGGAGAATACACTTGCCTGTGCCTATAGGGTTTCGGCACCTTAAATTCTCTACCCAGTCAAGTGTTGTGCCTACCACAGAATACCTATGGTATCCCCGTGTCAGGTATCACCCCCAAAATTTATGCCTATTTAAAAAAAAACAACAAAAAAACAAGCAAATGTAGAACAACCAAGTAACACCAAAACAAACTTATCCTGTTAATATATTCCCCTGTTTAGCAGCAGTAGGTAAACTAAATGTGATAAATTTTACCAAATCACAAATATTAACTTTTTGCAAAAAAACCTGAATGAACTAAAACAATTATAGATTTCAACAGTACCATGTGGCTATTTTTGAAAAATCCATTCTTTTAGATATACAATTCACAAAAAAAATGGCGCTGCATCAACTTTTCGCAAACCAAAGAAATTAACCAAAAATTTCCCTAAGTATTTCTAGATAATTCTTTTGGTATTTATTTAAAAGTTCGTTATAATGAAAACTAAATTTTTAAAATTGCCAAGTTAATTTATTTGCAGAAAAACCTCTTAATTTCAATTTTTGGCTTAAGATTTTACATCTATTTTTAAAATCAATATAATTACTTCAAATCCTTGGATATCGAAGTAACTGTGAGAAAAACGCCGAATATGTCATATTTGAGTGTATATTACTTTCAGGGAACGGGAAATTAATCACTTCAAAATCAAAATCATCTGTTTTATTATACATTTTAAAACTTAGTTTATTATTATCAGAAATGTTAATATTTAAATCAAAGAAATGATCTTCAAGACCAGCGCCATGACTAGGTTCAAGAGTAAGCTCTGATGGATATATATTTTTAGAAATATCAATTAAGTCCCTACAATTTAAGACCAAAATATCATTTAAATATCTTTTGTTATTTGACAAAACATGTTTTAAATTATTGTAATTATTCTTATCCATCATATAATTATATTCTAGTTGACTTAAAAATAAGTCAGCTATAAATGGGCTGGCATTCCCCTCCATGGGAATTCCCACAATTTGCTTGTACAAATGACCATTGAATCTTATATAAGTATTATATAAAACAAATTCTAATAAATCAAAAATCATATCCAAGCTGTAACAATTCAAGTTAACTGTAGTCTTAAAGCAATTTGTCCATATAGCTTTTTTATTATGAGTGTCTATTTTTAAGAAACTCTTACTAGATAAGAGGAAAGATTTCTTGATAATCGTTTTTAAATTATCTAACACTACATTAAGTGATCAATTAGTATACATTGTCGCAAAATCAAAAGACTCAATTCTTTTAGCTGAAACCATTGTTAAAGAATCTATCACCTGCAGTGAATTATTAACACTCCAATATGGATTAAAATTCGAAAATTTTTTAATGCCAGAACAATAGATTTTAAGCTTATTTATAATTTCCTTTAAAATTAAAGAGAGGTCAGTAGCAGCAATGCGGGTTGGACATTTAGCTGCTCCAGCAATAAACCGTGGTTTAGGGGGATTCTTATGAAATTTTATATATATTTTAATATGAAATTTATTTCATATTAAATTTCATTCTTATGAAATTTTATATATATATATATATATATATATATATATATATATATATATATATATATATATATATATATATATATATATATATATATATATATATATATATATATATATATATATATATATATATATGTATGTATATAAATAACGCTGCAAACATAGCCTGAAGTGGCCTCCCTCCGCTTGCTGTGTTTGTTACAGATAGAGCTCGGGCTTTGACTCTCACATGATTTTTATCATGATGTGATAATTCTGTATAGTTTTCATTTTCATGGTTCCAAACAGTGATGCAATCTCGTCAAAAGTCTGGGGGCTGGGGAAGTTTGGAGCCAAATTTCCCGAATAAAGTGAAAATGATATTGAAAGCTGAAAATGTGCCTAATTAAGTTTGAATTATTACACGACTCTATTTCTGCTCGTTTTAGGTTTTAATATTGTTCTTTACTTAATGATATAAAGATATAATTGATTTTTTTAAATTTAGTTTCTAATCGTTTTCAGTTGACAGATTTATTTTGTTAGTAAAAAATACTAATTTTTGCGTAAGTAAATTTAATATACTCCACATTCGAACGGGTTTCCAAATGGGTTTTATGGATTTTTTAAAATTAATTTTTTTTTTTCAGTTGATAGTTTTATTTTTGTAGTAAAATTGCGCCTTGCTGAAAAAATAAACAAACTAATGATCGTGGATTGTTTGTGTAAATGACATATACTGACATTTCATCCAGGTTTTGATGATTTTTTATTTGGAAAGTAAGATAGGGGGAGACATTTCAAACGTATTTTGTTTTCAGTAAAGTGCAGATTGTGTTCAAATTGTGAAGGCATAGGGGTTATCAGCCCGACTCATGTTATTTTGTGTATGTTTTGAGCTTGACTCGGCTATTTTTCGTAATTTCTGTTTGTTTTGAGTTTCATTTATTTGACACTGGTGCTGTAATTGGAGTGCAAGGGAGAGGACTTCTCTCTTCATGCATCTAGTAAAAACATTTCAAACAAGTAAAAACAAATTGAAAACATTTTAAATGTATTTTGTTTTCATTAAAGTGCAAATTGTGTTCTGGTCTTAAGAAGGCACATGGGTTGTGAGCCCTACTAATGTTAATTTTTGCTCGTTTTGAGTTTGAATCGGCTATTTATCGCAATCTCTATTCGTTTTGACTTTCCCTTATTCGTTGGTAGTGATTGGTGGTAGTTTTACGCTTGGAAGATTATATGACTTTAATTTTGCTCATTCTTGGCTCTTTACTTTTGTCGAAAAAGTTTTTTAAATTAATTTCTGGTCGTTTTTCATTGGCTTAGTCTTTTCCATGGGAAGAATAACATTGTCTATCTTATCAGTTTTCTTCTACAAGAATCCATAGTATGGGCTGCTATTTGTATGCTGGAGAAACCTTTAACAACAATTTTTAATCCTGATACAAACAGTATTTTTTAATTTAATTATAGAGCTTCTGAAAATTACCTCAAAAATAGAACTTGATACCATTCCCAAAAGATTCTTTCTATACTCTTTGACAATCTGGATTCACGTACACTCTTTTTATTTATTTGGATTGTGAGAGCAGAAGCAGCAATAGCAGTATCCCCAAAAGTTTCAACTTAATACCCCCAGTCGTTCTCTATATATTTCTCAGGTGTCTTATTGGCAACCATTTAACACAATGCCATTTGATTTATTTTTAAAGCAACATTTATTTTTAAAGCATAGTGGGCCAATTGCATAATTGTTGGAGGTTCACATGCCTAATATCCCTAAATATATCTAACGAACAATAGGTAACTAATGGTAATGCTGGACCGTTCTACTATACTGAACAAAATGGCTGTCTCAAAATTTTGACTGGACACGTTTGGAAAATGAATGGGCTTGAGAGAAGGGCTGCTTGCCTTCCAAACTCTTGTTACTCTCAAAAAGGGAACCCAACAGTCTTGCTGTAATTGGAGTGCAAGGGGGAGGAGTTCTCTCTTCATATATCTTATAAAAACATTTTAAACTAGTAAAAACAAATTGAAAACATTATAAATGTATTTCGTTTTCTGTTAAGTCCAAATCATGTTCTGGTCTTGAGAAGGAATGTGGGTTGGCATCCCTACTCAGGTTAACTTTTGCTCGTTTTGAGTTTGACTCGGTTATTTATTGTATGATTTAAATAAACAAATATGTTTGATATATTTTGACCTATTCAGCTTTCAGAAATTGAAATTCTCAAAACTTTAGGGAATATATATCAGTATCAGACAGTCCGTGGTAACGAACTCTAGTAAGGAGCCAACCGGCTCAATAGTAACCGAAACTCTAAATAATTGAATTTCGATACCAATAGTTACATCAAAAGAATCGCATTTCAATGCTGATTTTGAATATATAAGTTTCATCAAGTTGAATCAAAGTTACCGATCAAAAGCTACGAGCCATATAAAATTTGCCTTATTTTAGAAAATAGGGGAAAACACCCCCTAAAAGTCATACAATCTGACCGAAAATTACACCATCAGGTTCAACGTATCAGAGAACCTTAATGTAGAAGTTTCAAGCTCCTATCCTCAAAAATGTGAAATTTCACATTTTTTTGCTAGAAGAAAGATCACGGATGCGTCTTTATTTTTTTTATATATATTTTTTCAAGGGGTAATCGTATTGATTCAGTGGTCCTAGAATTTTGCGAGAGTGCTTATTTTACCGAAAATTAAAAGTTCTAGTGCCCTTTTTAGATAACCAAAAATTGGATGGAACTTAAGCCCCCTCCCACGCTCATTTTCCCCCAAAGTTACCGGATCAAAATGCTGATATAGCCATTTCATTCATCATAGTCGAAAGCCATATAGCCATTTTATTCATTATAGTCGAAAGCCTAATAACTATGTCTATGGGGACGACAAACTCCCCCACAGTCCCCATGGGAGGGGCTGCAAGTTACAAACTTTGACCAGTATTTACATATAGTAATGGTTATTGGGAAGTGTACTGACGTTTTCAGGAGGAGTTTTTTGGTTTGGAGGGGGGAGAAGTTGAGGAGGGGGTAACGTGGGAGGATCTTTCCATTAAAAAACAATGTTATTTAGAAAAACAATGAAAACATAAATATGAAAAGTTTTTTCAACTGAAAATAAGCAGCAGCATTAAAACTTAAAACGAACAGAAATTATTATGCATATAGGGGGTTCACCTCCTCGGTAATACCTCGCTCTTTACGCTAAAGAATTTTTTGTAATATCAACTGGTTATTCTACGACCTTTGTGATTCAGTGGTCATTCTTAAGAAATTGGGACGAAATTTAAGCTTTAGTGTAAAGAGCGAGGTATTGACGAGGGGGTGAACCCCCTCATATACATAATAAAAACATACGAATATAGAAGTTCGTTACGAAAGTTACTTTGCAAGTTACGTATATTTTTTACTAATGAAAACGTTCGTAAAAAAATAAAAGTTTTAGTTGCCTTTTTAAGTAATCAAAAAATTGGAGGGCAACTAGACCTCCTCTCCCCCTCCTTTTTTCTCAAAATCTTCTGATTAAAACTATGAGAAAGCCATTTAGCCAAAAAAAAAATAAATATACAAATTTCGTTTTAATTATTTATGTGCGGAGAGCCAAAATCAAAGCATGCATTAATTCAGAAACGTTTAGAAATTAAATTAAAAAAAACAAAACAAGTTTTTTTAACTGAAAGTAAGGAGCGAGATTAAAACTTGAAACGAACAGAAATTACTCCGTATATGAAAGGGACTTTTCCTCCTCAACGCCCCGCTCTTTACACTAAAGTTTTTTATAGTTTTAAAAATTAGAGTTAAGAGAAAGAGTCAAACTTTAGCGTAAAGAGTGGGGCGTTGAAAAAGGAAAAGTCCCTTTCATATACGGATGAATTTCTGTTCGTTTTAAGTTTTAATCTCGCTCCTTACTTTCAGTTAAAAAAAACCTTGTTTTTTTTATTAATATGTACACTAAACTGACAGTTCACATCCATTTTTTTCAGTAAAGCGTAAATTATGTTCAGGTCTTGAAAAGGTATAAGGGTTGTCAAAGACATAATTTCCAGACCTTTCAACTAAACTAAACAAAATGGGTATTTCAAAATTTTGATTATATGTGCTTTGGGAATTGATGGGCATGGGAGGGAGAGGGGCTTGTTGTCCTCTACTCACTTTTTACTATTAAAAAGGGCACTATTCCTTTCAATTTCCAATCGAACGAACCTTTTTCGAAGTTTTCATCCTCAAAGACATAATTTCCGGACCTTTCAAGTGCGTTAAAAAAAATAGATTTATCAAAGAAAATGTGGATGTCTTTGGGGAAATGGTGGGCGTGGGAGGGAGGCTAGTTGCCTTCCAATCACTTTTGACTATTATAAAGGGCATTCACCCTTTCAATTTTCAATCGGATGAGCTGTTTTTGAAGTTTCTTCGACAAAATATGGCCATCTCAAAATTTCTATCAGATTCATTTTGGGAAAATACGAGTTGTGGGGGTGGTATTCACCCTCCAATCACTCTGAATCTTAAAATGGCACTAGAACTTCTGATTACGAATCCAATGAGCCCGCTTCGAATTCTATACGATAACCCTTTCAATATTTACTTTATATGTCTCCAGGGCATAACTTACAACTCGCTTTGAGGGCCGTTGGAGAATTTTCATCCTCTTGGACATAATTTCTGGACCTTTCAATTACGTTGAACGAAGTGGGTTTCTAAAAAAATTTTGTATGTGTTTGGGTGAGAGTAGGGCGTGGGAGGGAGGTTACTTGCCATCTAATCACTTGACTATTGAAAAGGGCTCATGCTCTTTCAATTTCCGATCGAATGAGCTGGGGTCTGATGCACCAATCGGGTAAGGGTAGCAATTGCCCGCCTATATGTTTAAAAATAAATTTTGGTATTTTCATTAAAAAAAAAGATAGAAAATGCCCCACCCCCTCTCCACACATTGGAGAACACCTTTTTTAGTAACTTAAAAAAAAATAATCCAAAATAATACTTTATTTTTAGTACAAAAAAAAATGCAGGATATACTTTAGATTATGTTTAGTTTAACAAAATCATGTTCACCTATCCCAAAATGCGACCCACCCTCTCCAAATTTGAGGGTGGTTAGGACTACGCTCCAGAAATTTCAATAATTAGCTGTCCAAAAAAATGAACCTTTTCGTATCCCTTTCCCTATAGGTAAACTCGTCCAGTCCCCACCCCTCAATTTTTAAGGTTGGTCAGAAATACCCTCCATAAACGTTAAAATCAGTGGCCTGAAATTGTACCTTTTTCATTTTTATACTGCTCATGCAAATTAGCCTAAACCATACAATTCGTAGATTTGTTTATTTTTCTGTTTGAGTTACATTAAAAAAAAAAAAATAATAAAAAGCTTACAAAGTGTTCTTGTGACGACTGCGGCATGTTTGCTTTATGTTAGCTTGTAGTTCTCTTAGTTGAGTTTCATTTCTTATATTTTATACACTTTTGCGTTGTTTCTGTTTATATAATTTTTGCGAATAAAAATAAACATGAATATGATATATAAAAGATTTCCGAGACCACACTGACTCATCATGACAAAACACAAAATCTCAAAGAAAAGAAGAACGAGGACTATTGCCCTTTCATCGTTCCTGAGAAAGGGTCATCATATAAGTTTTGTTTTAAGGTTTTTTTTTTATCAGTTATTCTGCACTGAGGACGGTCAAGCAGAGGTCTTGACCGAAATATTTGTATAATTTTTAATTTGTTCACTGGCTGTTTATTGTCCCCGTTTTTCTTTTCTTTGCGACTTTGTGTTTTGTAATATGGTATATAAAGGTTTTTTTTTCATTTTTTTAGGTTTCAGAAAGAAACATTCAAAATTATGGCTTCAAAAAGATTGTGGCTTCAGAAAGAAACGCTTCGAAATGGCTTCAAAATTGTGGTGGCATTTCTATTCTGTTTTGAGAAGATATAATCGAGCCCAACTAGAACACAGAAAAGGATGCCAACGTTTTATCAAAACTCTTTTGATTTTTTACAGTAAGAAATAGCACATTTTAATATCAATTTTTTCATTGCTTTAATTTTTATGTTTTCTAAACTTTTTTAGATATATGGATTTAATTTAGATATCGTTGGGATAACAGTTGCTTCAAATATCCGTGATTTTTGAAAAAGTCGAAAAAAGTGATTCATTAGAAATTAGAAAGTGAAAGTGAAAAAAGAAATAATCGCGCGGAATTGATGAGCTTTGTGGCTTGCACTTACTTTACGGTACTGCACTTTTAGTGCATTTTAGCTTTTTAAAGAAATGCCGTATTTAGCAAAAAGATTTCGGAAGAAAACCTTTGCTATGGCCTAAAACTCATTATGTAAAGTTAGTGCATAATGGATTATGGTTTCTTTTCTTTCTTTCAGGTTCTTAGAATGATGTTTCTATTGAGACATCTAAACGCAATGTGTTGGACAAAAGCTATTCCCTGATTTAAAATTAAATATATCCGTAAGAAATCAAATAAGTAAATAAATCATTGGTTTCCATACACCAAGTTTGTAAGTCTCAAAATATTTCTTTTTCATTCAGAAACAGTAAAAAAAAAGAAAAAAAGAGAAAAATTGTCAAAATTTTATCTATGCTACAAGAGCGTATCCAGAAACATGGTACTGGGTGTTCCCCATTCTCTTCCCCAAAAGAATGCTCTAACATGTGAATTCGCCGTAAAAATATTGGTTAGAAGACTATTTTTATTAATAAAACTAAAAATATTTCTCTGACTCATAAACTAATCTTAAATATCAAACAGTTGGTGGTAATGAACTGTTGTAAGGAGCGACTCGGCTCAATAGTAAACGAAACTCTGAAAAACGGAATTTTAATACCAATACTTACATCAAAAGAATCAGATTTTAAAATTGATTTTAAATATATAAGTTTTATCAAATTTAGTCTTACCCATCAAAAGTTACGAGACTGAGAAAATTTGCTTTAATTTAGAAAATAGGGGGAAACACCCCCTTAAAAGTCATATAATCTTCATCGTGTCAGAAAACCCTACTGTAGGAGTTTCAAGCTCCTATCTACAAAAATGTGGATTTTATTTTGTTGTTTTTTTCCAGAAAACAGATCACGGGTGTGTGTGTGTTTTTTTTTCAGGGGTTATCGTATTGCCTCAGTGGTCCTATAATGTCGCCATAGGGCTCATTCAAACGGAAATTAAAAGTTCTAGTGCCCTTTTTAAGTGACCAAAAAATTGGAGAGCAACTAGGCCCCCTCCCATGCTCATTTTTTCCGAAAGTCAATGGATCAAAATTTTGAGATAGCCATTTTGTTCAGCATAGACGAAAAAACCTATGACTTTGAGGACAACATACCTCCTCACAGTCCCCGGGTGAGGGGCTGCAACTTACGAACTTTGACCTGTGTTTACATATATTAATGGTTATTGGGAAGCGTACAGGCGTTTTCAGGAGGATTTTTTTGTTTGAGGGGATGGGGCTACTTGGGAGGATCTTTCCATGGAGGAATTCGTCGTGGGGAAGAGAATTTCCATGAAGGGGGCAAATGTTTATATGAAAAAGTTTTTTCAACTGAAAGTAAGGAGCAGCATTAAAACTTATAACGAACAGAAATTATTATGCATATGAGGGGTTCATCTCCTTTAATACCTCGCTCTTTGCACTAAAGTATTCTTAGTAATTTCAATTATTTATTCTACGGCATTTGTGATTCAGGGGTCATTCTTAAAGAATTGGGAGAAAATTCAAGCTTTAGTGTAAAGAGCGAAGTATTAACGAGGGGGAAAACCTCCTCATATACGTAATAAAAATGTATGAATATAGAAGTTCGTTACGCAAGTTAATTCGTAAGTTAAGCACATTTTTATTACAAATAAAAACGTTCGTAAAAAATTAAAAGTTGTAGTTGTCCATTTAAGACACCAAAAGATTGGTGGGTAACTAGGCCTCCTTCCCCACCCTTTTTTCTCAAAATCTTTAGATCAAAACTAAGAGAAAGCCATTTAGGAAAAAAGGTAAAAGGTTTAGGTAAGTTTACAAAATAAATTATTAAATAATTAAAATTTTGTTTATACAGTTATATAATTATACAGTTTGTTTATAAAGTTTTGTTACTTTTTACGAGTCGGATAATCTATCTTTCTTTTTTTTTACCACCCGTCAAATTCAGTATCTTTTTATTCTAAAAAACCCAACTTTGGGAGAAATTATCACTTGCAACCTTAACTCTGCAATTCAAACTGTTAAAAGTGAATCGTTCACTTGTGAATATACTATTGTTGAATCTAGTAAGTTTAATACAAACATGGTTTTGTGTATATTAAAAAAGCGATTATTATAATAGGCAAAGCTGCTGTCGAAGATTTTTTTTTATTATTACTTTTTTTTCTTTTTGAAGGATAAACCTTTAAGTCCATATAAATGTCTGGCTCTCAACTTGTAGCCCAGCCCACTTGTGACTTGTGTCTGCAGTTAGAATAATTCTTTTTTTTCTCTTTTTTTAAAAAAAATCATCAAAACTTGTCTTTTCTTAATTTTATTTGTTGTTGTTTGTAGTCATATATTTATTTTGTTTTTTTTTATAGTGTCTATACGAACAACGGACCAAGAATTAGAAGACATGCTGAAGCAGGGGAATCTTTCTGTCTTAACTCAAGGGGTAAGATCATTCACATTGATTTTGCGTATAGATAATTTAGAACAGTGTAATTCAGTAATTCAGAACAAAATCTTTATTACCTCCCCCCCCCCCTCTTTCACAAAAAAAGTTGGTTTAATTTTAGCAAAATAGCTATCAAATTATGAATTAATTATTTAATATTCATTTACTTAATTATTATTCATCATTTTAATCATAATCATTTACATATTATTAGTTAATTGTTTTAATTTTTTCATTTATTTATTAATTATTTTTATTATTTTCGTTTATCAATTGTGTCCTGTATTCCATTTTAATAAAACTTCTAAAGTTACATAATGATTACAACCGTAAGATTATTTATTTGAAATTTTGTGTCCCTAGAATTTCTACGTCTGAGACGAATTCCCCTCTGTACCCCCCTCCCCTCCTGTAAAATTGCCTTTGACACAGAATAAATTTGTGAAATTTTAGAACAAAATATATTTTGTGTATTAAAATCTGCATTGCTAAAAAAGCATTAAGTAAAAATTGTTAGTACGAATCCAGCCGGACGGAGAACCCAATATTTGATAAAATAACTCTTTTGTTAAGTTAAGAAAAGATAGTTTTATTGATGCCATATTATGTTTAAAGATAAGTTGATTGGAAGTGATGTTTCTGGAAATATGAAATTCAATTATTCAAAACTTTTCATGTATCATGCTAAAACAAATGTCTAGGGGAAGAGATTTTGCTGTAGCGAAAGGCTACTTTTTACCACAAAATGACAATACTCAACAAGGGCCAAATTGAAATAAAATGGAAATTTTTAGGTTTTCAATGAGTTTGGAAGCAATATTCAGCCTTGCGTATAGACTCCAAGGCTTGACGGACGTGTTGACACGCTTTGTGGTATTTCAATTTTTAAGATAGAATTACTCAATTATTGCGAATGAGATAAATCCTAGAAGATCTGAGATTAATGAGATAAAGAGGAATGGGACATGGCCAATAAAGGTGAAAGAGATGGTAGATTTGGAGATTGATAGTCACGATTTGTCCTCAGTCTAAGGAAATTTGTCCTCAGTCTGAATGAAGGAAAGGTGAATAAAAATAAAAATCGAAAACAAAAAAACAAAGAGCAACAAAATAAAAAGCAACGGAACATGGCCAATAGAGTTGAAAGACATGGTAGATTTGGGGATTGATAGTCACGATTTTTCCTCTGTCTGAATAAAGGAAATACGGATAAAAATAGAAAATAAAAACAAAGACTTTAAGAGAAGACCAAAAATACCAGAAAAGAGACGAATGACTGTCAAAATATAAAGTTCGACGAAGTTACTTTGTTGAAGGTTTTGTTTATATACAAGATATAAAGATGTATGCGTTTTTTCTTTTTACATCTATTTTTGTACCTCACTTGCAGAACTTGGGTGTGATTATTCGTGGCAGGTACCTGCTCCTTGTCGTTATTCTAAGTTAGTAACTTCAGTTACAACTAATTGACTACTTATAGTTGATGGCTAACACCATCTTTGCATGGATAGATTTTTCTTTTCCCTGCTGTTTACTGAATGCTTAATCCCACTATAGTTTGCTCAGCTTTGAAGTCCACTGCTCTCTTATTTTCGGCTGCTGTCTATCTTTGACAACTGTTTTCCTTTGATTTACTTTTTGAGTTTAAGAATTTTTCACTTATTCCGTAGTTTTCTCTTCTCTTTCTTTTCATATCGTTTTTACGCGACTGATTTTTTTTTTTTTTTTTTTTTTTGAGTTTGTGCATTTTTTATATATTTTTTCCCTTTTTTCTACCAAATTGTTTACCGAGTTGATCTATAAAGATCTACGACAGTATCAATCCCTCTTTATATTTTTTTAGTTAACAAAACACAAATTATGTTCTTGTGATTGTTGTTTCGAAATAAAAACGTATCTTATTATTTTACTAGATTCATGACAAATGCTCCTCAACTTATAATTATATACAAACAAAGGGTTAATTTTAAGACAGTTGAGGAAAAGAATAGATTTAAGTAGGACCTTACAACATTGGTGGGTCTGGCCACTATAAGCCCGGGGCCAAATCTTAATTAGTGCCCCCCTGTCTCCTGAAATTTATTTATTATTCATTAAATTTGTATTTTAGATTATTATTAATCATTTTAATTTTATTTTTTAATTTTTGATCATTTTTTAGTTAATTTTTTTATTAAATAATTAATTAGCAATTTGTTAATTATTTTCATTTATTAACTACGTCTTCGACTTTATTAATGAAATTTCAAAAATTACAAAATGATCATAACAGTTAGATTGTTTGTTTGAAATTTCATGCCCTTAAAATTCTCTGCCCGGGACAAGTGTCCCCTCTGTCCCTCGCCTAAAACCGCCTCTAATCTTGTGATTGCCCCCCCCCCCGTCTCCCAAAAAATTTCAGGCTTCATTTTAAGAAGATTTTTATTTATTAACAAAAGATTCATTTATTTAAATCTTACCCTTTTTTTTTTACTTTATATGGGAAAAGATGTCAGAAAAAAGAGAATTTCATTTCAATTTGCTTATGCGTAGGCCTACTGTAAACTGCACGATCTACTTTAATTTAATTAAAATTCAAAAATAAGAAAATAATAATAAATGTTGGATTATTTATTTGCAATTTGGTCACCCTACAATTTCTGTTTATGGGGCAAGTGACCCATCCCCCACAAAAAAAAACTGCCTCTGCCTGCAATATAGTTAAACTAGAGTTTTAGTTAAACTTAAATATTTTAGATTTTGAAAAACTAGTGTGTAGATTGCAGGAAAATTGAAAACACTTAGTAAGGTGCTTTGTCTTGAGAATTAAGAACACGGTACATTGTAAAACTCTCTGTTACGATTGCTGTCAAACATTGTAGAAAGTAAGTAAATATATATTTAGAACAATCATATTCTGAAACACATTGCAGTGACGGAATCATGGGTTTAGCTGTTCAATCCCGCGTCTCGCAAGGAAGTTGCAACTTTTTATTCAACATAATAAATTTTTTTCTCCAACTTCTTCCTTACATTATTTTGAAGATATTCTTCTACAAAAACAGTTTTTCAAAGAAAAGTAAAGAGCTTCATTAAACGAGAGCTGAGCAAAAATAAAGTCAAATAATATTTTAAATTTAATACGGCTAAAAATCACCATCAATAAGTAAATGAAACTCGAAACGAACAGAAACTACAATAAATAATCTAGTCAAAATTAAAACGAACAAAAACTACTACAAACACGAGTAGGGCTAATGCTCCTTGTGTCTTCTAAAGAGCAGAACAGAAGTTGCCCTTTCCTAGACTACCTGCGTAGGATCTGGTACTGAGATAGCCCAAAGAAAAACTCGACGTCGCGACTAGCTGAGTTATACGCTCCTTAGGGATCTCAAGCTCCGGTCACTTGTTATTGGACGCAGTGTGGTTTGCCAAGGCTCCTTAGTTTTCAAACTGTTTCATCAGTGTTTCCAAGTTCTACTCTTGGAGTGGGATTCATATTCAAGCCCACATGTCTTCTTTTCTCCTAGTATTGTTTGACGGATTATGGTGCATGATGGGATAGATGGCTTTTTGCTGCAAGGGCTTTCAATCCGAGCTAGGAACCTTGAGTCCTTGTCCTCTTTTCACTTACTTAACAACTTAAATTTGTTTAGTTTTTTTTTCAAATGTTTTCTGTTCGGACTTTAGATTTACATGCAAAAATAAATAAATTATGTATGGTCGTAATTCAAGCTATTAAAATCTAAATCTAAATGATTTTAATATTAAATCTATTTAATATTAAAATCTAAATGATTACATTTTCTGCATTTCCTTAAGTAGAATCTGATCACTTGTTGAATTTAACTTATAACAGCGAACACATCTTTAAGCAGGGATTTTTTCAGAATTAAGCCAGAGATAACTTACCCCTCCCACCTGCTCAGAAAGATCGGAAAAAGAGGCTAAAGCGTTTCTTCATTTCTGGCCCTATCTTCTGAAACGATTTGATACCTCTGCTTCTGAAATTTGGAGTAGAGTTAGTAAAGGATTATCCCAAGCTACCGTCGAAATATGTTTATTTTTCAGCCTAAATCATACTGAAGAATGCTATTGATGTTCCCTAAAGAGCGAGGCCATGGGTAGTCACCCCCTCTGTGCATATACGAATAGGGCCCCATCGATACTAAAATTTTGAGCTTTAGTTTAATGTCTTATTTCCTTACAGATAAAAATGATAACGCAACAAGGAAAGCAAAAATTAGCAAATATTGAAGCGCGCGGAGCTGATATAACTAATTTAGACGAATTAATACAAGAAGTGTACGGTATGCTCAGGGATATTCAGTTTATCGAGGAAAGACAGGTATGCTCCTTATCCTACCATTGCTCGAATCTAGCTTTGCTATAACTCATTAGGAGATAGCAAAGAGTGTTTCAAAGGCTGTCCTGGGGAAATGGGGGGCTTAAAATGCATTTTTTTTTGTCTGATTTTTTTTGCCTGTTTTTGTTTTGATTTAACTTGGACATGAGATCTTATCACTAATTTAGATATGAGATATCACTAATTTAGACGAATTTATACAAGAAGTGCGCGATATGCTCAGGGATATTGACGGTATCGAGGAAAGACAGGTATGCTCCTTATCCTACCATTGCTCGAATCTAGCTTTGCTATAACTCATTAGGAGATAGCAAAGAGTGTTTCAAAGGCTGTCCTGGGGAAATGGGGGGCTTAAAATGCACTTTTTTTTGTCTGATTTCTTTTTGCCTGTTTTTGTTTTGATTTAACTTGGACATGAGATCTTATGGGACTTTTAATGAGCTTGTAGAATGTTGATTATAAGCTGTATTCTTTTAATGAGCTCTTTCTATCATGCGCTTTCTAAAATAGGGCTTTTTAATGAGCTCTATTTTAAAAAGCAAAGAAAGATGAAATTGATTGCACCTTTTTTTTTTTTTTCACTACGTCCAAGACCAGTGAAATTTGAACCAGGAATCAAATTTGCAAAAAAAAGAACCTCCCATAACATTCCTCGTATCTCACTTTACTACGACTCATTAGGAGAGAGTTAAGATTGATTCGAAGCATCCTAGGAAAATTTGGGGCTCTGCTCTAAGCATGTAAATAATCCCCAGTAGTATTTTAATTTGGGATTTTTCGTTAGAGCTAGTCGAGCCGCTTTTTTTCTCCTCTCTTTCTCAGAGAGGCCAAATATCCGGTCTAATCGGTCTCTCACACTCTTTTCTCCCGGATTCAGTCACTTCTATGGGTGCAAAACCAGCCTTCAAAACAATTTTGTTTTCATCAAAGTCTTACTGGTCCTGTTTACATACCCTGTAAGATAAACGTTAAATCGTTAAATCCAAAAATTTAATTACTGCCTACCAGTGGATATTTCTGGGGCATTTGATAACGTTGTTCATTCTAATGCCCTACATTGCTTTGCTTTATCTGGTGTAAATGAATTGCTCCTTGCAGTTTTGTAGTATTGAAGTTCAGGTGCTAATGTTATGGTAAAATGGAAAGGGGAGTTTTCAGACCTCATTCCCGTTTGTAATAGGGTTCATCAAGGAACTCTTATGTCGTCCAGTATATTCAAAAGCTTATTAGCTAAGTGCCTACAGTCCTTGCCGGTCTCTATTTTTGTATGTTGAAGTCAGTTTATCATATATCACATATGCCCACGTCGTTCATCTATTAAATTTGAGTATAAAGAATTTAGTGAATACTCTCCCATCTCATTTTTTTTCTTTACTTCCCATCTTTTTGAGCCAGTTTTGTTCTGCCTTCTCGATGGACCATCTTCTTATAGTGGTGTTCTAGCAACTCTGAGGGTGGGAATGAAAGACTCTAGTCTATAACAAGTCATTGATGCAACAGATTCAGCTGCTTTGGCTGCCAATTTATTGCTTGTGAACCTAGAATGTCTTAAAGCCGACAGGAGTGTGGTGCGGCTACCATTTGATGCTAGTCTGGTTAAGGCTTCCTGGCACTCCAATTGGCTTTTCGCCTGCTTTTAATCGTGATTGCAGCAGTAGCTGCAGAATAGTAAAGGACAAACATGGCCCATAGTAAAAAAAAGAAGCTTGAACCCCCTAAAAATAGTGTCGGATCAAAACAAAAAGTACATCATTGGAATCGTCTTAGCCGAAAGCCCTATAGAGGAAACCTACAGTCCATTGGCTTGAAGAGCAAGGAAACTCTTAGTAGCTGTAATCTAGTAAAACACGAACACGGCCCATAATAACCAAACAAATAGCATGAAACCCCTAAAAATGGTATCGGATTGAAACACAAAGTACGCCCTTAAGATTGCCTTGGCATAAAACTCTATACAGGAAACTTACAATCCCTTGACTTGAACAACAAGGGGAATCTAGTGGCTTGAAAAACAAGGAAATTTGCTGCAACCTAGTAAGTTCTGCATGGGAATATACTCTAAAAGCTGTCTTGGGTAATAGTGATGCCAACGTAGTTTGTTTTTTACTAGTCCTTGCTAAGAAAAAGAAAAAAGTTTTTTCCTGTCTGTAACAATCGGTCTTGAAATAGATCTATCAGTCCACAATTACAGACTGTAGTCCATTTCTTTTTATCCTCCTCTTTCTTGAATTACCCTACTGGGTTGAATCTTGTACTTAACCGTCTGATTACTAAGCAATTGGGCACCTTTTCACAGACTACATTGAGGCAACTCATTGTCCAATACTTCTCAATGTTTTCCAATTGCAATCCTGAATTGTAATCCTTGATCAACTTCCATTAGTATTTTTTTTCTCACTTCACAGTTTTTTTTAGTGTTCTTAAATTTCTGGTTACTATGGCGTTTGGTTTGTTCTTTCCAAGGTTGCAGCTATCGTTGCAACCGTAATCATAATAGAAAAAGTAGTGCAATACACGAGCAAAGAAGTGTTATTTGTCTGGTATAGCCTTCAGTGATTTTGGTTTGCCATTCACCTCCTGAAATGTGAAAAATTGCATAAAAACGGATGCATTTTGGTCATTTAATGGACAAAATACTTCGGTTGGACATGTTCAAAGGTTGAAACTCCCCCTGCCCCTGTTTCTGATCAAAATACAAAATGCAGTCCTCAGAAGATATCAAGGTCATCGTCATTATCATTCCTCAAAATAAAAATTGGTTCTTCTCAACCTTGCATACTTTTTTTTATGTATGTTTTGCGTATACGTCAGAACGTTTTCCGTTATGTTTATGTATTTTTTGGATTAGCCAAATTATATTGCTTTGTATAATGAAATATTTTACTTATAATGAACTACCCCTGGTTTTGTGTGCTCGGTACAAAAATGGTGTTGCCACATACAGTAAAATGATGCATTTAAGTGTTGACTGTATTTTAAGTTCTTCTAGAGACTAATGCCTATTCTAGGCAAAGAGTATCACAAATTGACACAGCCAGAGATTCGAATGGCAAAGTTGATTAAATCTTTAATGCAGTGTTTTAAGCTATAAATCTTATTTTTGAAAAAAATACATTAAAAAAAACAGGGGTTAGCTTAATTTAATATTTTGAGCAATATTTTTTAATTTTTCAAGTGGATGAGAGTTTTCGCAACAAAAATTGGGGTTAAAATGCCCCTATCACTACTTCTTCTGTGAAGAAGATCTTCTTCCGTATTGACTGGAAGACAGGTCAGAAATAAGAACGGAACAGTAAGTCTAATTGCCTTTTCCTACATGTCTTTGATTCGCTTTAAAAAAATTGTTGTAAGAAAAACAGTGCTCAATAAAACAATGCTACAACGCTCCAAACAGAATGCTACTGGAAAACGACTGAAAAGAGAAGTGGTTTATCCAATCTTATAAGATACGAGATTAAGTGACAAAAGTGTTGGCTTGATCTAATATTCCATATAAAATCACTAAAACCTCAAGAATAATTAGGGCCTGAGCCCCAGCTCAGCGCAGCGTTGCTACGATCTACGATTTGATCTAGTTTTGTCCAAGAACACCCGACAGCCCTGATGTTTTTTTTCTTCAGAAAAGTCATAAATATTTAATAAAAATTCAAATTAGACTTACTAAAACTAGAATCTTTGAGCTACCTCTGTAATTAACAGCTTTTAAAATTAGGCAGGAGATTCAAAAATTTAATTTTTGTGTTGCGAGACCACCACTTTGGTTTTGTCCCTTTTTTTTTTTTTTTTTTTTTTTTTTTTCTCCTATTCCGCCGATCTCAGCTTATTCCTGGAAACTGGAAAGGGCCTAACATGTGTGGTTTTTACGGAAAGTTTGGACCTCAGGCCGGAGTGATGAATATGACATTACATTTTGGACAGCTCTGCAGAACTCTTGCCTGGGGCCAAAAAGGATGGTTTTTGCCTGTCCACGAGCCAGAGCCTATGGTCTGCGAAGTGAAGTGGAGTTATATAGCCTATGTCAGGGAGGAGTATCTGAAGTTGTCCAGCCAAGCTTTCTTTTCAACAAACCATGTTTTTGCTTTCGAGTGGAAAGCTCCGTTCTAGCAGGCAAGCAGGCAGGCACCACTTTCAAATTGAAGATGGACTAAAATGTTTAAGTGTTAAATATATGCGGTAGTTACTCGGCCCCACAGCCAATATGTCTTCTTTGAGTGATAAATAGAAAAATTTACAGAAGCAAAAATGTGGCATTTTCCCACGGGTCCGAAAGTGCTGCCATCTATTGTTTCTACCCATTTCTGTTCGTGATTTCAGCTGAGTTTATCATTCGGTTTTTCGGACTTGGGATTGCGGTAGAGAAATGTTATCAGATGTGCCTAATAAACTTTAAAAGTTCTCATTGCTAAAGAAATTGGAGCTTATCCTTTGCTCCTTTCTAAGTGGTGACGTTAGAAAGTTGGCCTACGGCAAAAAAATCAACTTTTAAATTAAGACAGATAGAATTTTTCTTCGACGGCAATCGAAATCTCTTGATGAGCTGATCAAAGTATATGACATCCATTTTTTAGTACAAAAATTCCTTCATGAGGTATAACAGTTTGAAAGTTTGAAGGGGTTGACAACTTCAGTAGTAAGATACACATTGAAACGACATCTAGGCCGATACAAATTGTGAGAGCCTTCTTTAGAGAATATATATATATATATATATATATATATATATATATATATATATATATATATATATATATATATATATATATATATATATATTATAAGAACTTACACCAAAGTGTGAAGATTAAATTAAAATTTTTTAAAACAGCCCTAGCTTCCTTTCTTCAACGAAATTCAACCAGGACTGATAAATAAAATGACATGAGACGTTAAATTCATTCAAACCAAACAGAACAAAAATAATTAAATGCAAGTTTTCAAAGCTAGTCTTGCTTTTTGGCAGCTTGCCTCAAAGTTTTTTTTTTAACTAGTTCAATACTACTATAAATTGGTTTTGTAGAATATTTTGTTAAATCATTTTTAATTAAATATGAGTATAAAGAATTTAGTGAATACTCTTAAAGGTCCCTATTTAAAGAAATATTATTGTTTATTTTGAGACTAATTTCGATTGATTCCCGAACCACTTGTTTTATCCCCAAATCATTACTAATGAGAGAAGATTTTTCAAAAAATATTGTATGGGAAGGATTATTAAACATATGCCAGGCTAGAGCAGAATCAAAGGAGTTATTAGAACTATTAAAAATTAATGCTTTGTCTGTGTCTTCTTTATGCTGGTGTAGCTGTTTTTCTAAATTCTGATGGGTTCTGCCAACATAGTAGTTGCCTCAATCGCAGGAAATTTGATAAACTTAACAAACTTAATAGACTGATTATATCAAGATCTAACATATATGAAGAGATGATTCCCCCTGTGGGTTAATTATTGCTTTTTAGCAACTCCTCGTCTACGCTCATGGATTCAACGGATGAGGTTCTGTGCTTTATTAATTTACTTTTAAAAAAAATTACATCACACAAGTCTATTTTCTTACTTTTTGCCATTAACCCAAGGTCTTCAGTCACGTCACGTTTTCCAGACTTGAACTAGGCCTTAGCTTCTGGGGAGCCCCCGTCCCCCGTATGCACTCAACGATCTCTTTAGGCTTACCATTTATTGCTTATTGAGTGCTACATGATTATTCGCTGGCTTATGGAGCACCTTCCTGAATGGCCGCCAGCCATGGGCTCAGCCGAGAGGACGGGGCTGGCCTTGGAACTAACGTTTTCGTACAACTGGAGAGATTTACTAACTTTCGTCATACACGTTATTCTTTACGACCTCTAATTTCTGCCATTTAGTTTATCACAACCATCCACTGCTATTCCTTTGCTTTGAGTTCAGGGTTCCACCAAGACATAGGCTCCAGTATCGCTTCCGCACCCAAGCTTCCCCAAGCAACCATCATAAACCCGGTACAAGCAGGATTATCACATCAAGGAAGAAGACATTTGAGTTCATGTAGACACATTAGAAAAATCGTATGCTTCAAAAGCGTTGTTTCAAGTCATCTTTGTGTGTCTTTTTGCTGTCGACAGAGTGTGCCTTTTATTCAATTTGTATACGAACAGAACAGCCTAATTTTTATGCAGCCCATGCAAAATATAATTTCAATTCTGAAAAACCTGCTCTATTAAAATACTATATATTGTTCGTCTTTCCTTTGTGAGTAAAATAGGCCTTTTTATAGAACCTATAAGAGATAGGAACGATAGAACTACTCATCTATATGTCTGTAAGTAAACGGTGAACTAGAATACTGACTAGAATTTTTCTATGGAGAGTTCAAGCAATTATAGCCCTGTTCCGGTAGTTTCAAACAAGCTTTTCACGGGGTTTTTAGTTTACAAGGATTGAACAAATTCAACAAACAATTATAAATTGTTCCTAGGGATTAGCATAAAACTTAAATAAAAGTTAAAATCTTGACTTGTGTGCTGTGGGATGGAAAAATTTCATCTTGAAAGTCTATTTCATAAAAGTGTAGATGGCGATCCAAATTTTTGCTTTTCTGTTATCAATAGAACGCTTTTAGTTCTGCTAACAATGTAGGAAGTAATTCTTACAGTTTTGAATTCAGCACATTGAACGGATTTTTACTGTTCAGCAACTAACCGCTTTATTTGTTTGGCATAAAATTGTCATGATGGTGAAGAATAAGTACAAAAAGCTTATGAAGCCCTCTACTCTGAATTTTCAACTCCTTTGGTGATGTTTGGGTAAATGTTTACTTTGGTTCCAATTGCTCTAAAGTGCGTATTACTGCATATAGGAAGATTCTGATAATCGCATATTGTTTCTTTGTCATAATTGGGGCGAGGTCTATATTCTATATGTATTTAATAAACCTCAAACGGTTTTTTTTTTAGTTTTATCACTCTTTGTTGAATAAATATAGAATACAGACCTCTCCCCGCTTTCTGCGGGGCTCATGGACTAATACGCTTTGCTCTATAGGTAATATTATCTGTAAGCAAGCCCACTTTACACATTTTTAGTCTCGTTGGGGGGGGGGGGGGGATTTTAGAAACCTAAAAAATGAATGCGCTTCTCTAATAATGACAAAGAAACAATATGCGATCATCAGAATCTTGCTATATGCAGTAATACGCACTTTAGAGCACTTGGAACGACATTAAACATTTACGGATGTTTACAAAGTTATATATCATCGACCCACTTATTTAGCCTTTGCTGCATGCCACATCGATGCTGGCAGGAGCCAAAACTGCAGTCAACTTTTTTTGGAGTTGAACTGACAAGCTTACCTATGCAGACATCGATTAGTCATTGATTGATTACAGTTAGAAAGACTGCCCCAGCTAACAAATGAAACGTTAGAACAAAAATTTCTGAAGTAAAGACGTACCTTCTGTTTTAAACAACGTTGATGTGCCATTCTGTTGCTTGTTGTCAGTACCAATACTGTGACTGAGATGTCGTAAAGACTTTCTATTTGAACCGAGCGTCGCGTTGTAGAAGCTAGGATTAAAATTTTAAATCCATAAATTTGCTAATGAATAATTTTAATTTGTCTTAATTATACTAGCATTAAAGTCCACCATATTTGAGCTGGTGTAATAAAATTGGTCATTCAAGGTCCAGATTCATTGCATTAGTTAATTTTTATAGTTTTTAGTAAGATATAATAAATCCAGCAAACACTATCGGCCCTGTTTCTTCCATCGCATTTGCAGAAAATACCTATAAGTGTCACATTTTTATTTTCTGGGTAATTCCCCCAAGGATAATTTTCCGAAAAAGATTTCCCCCACTCCTCCACAGACCTATATTCCAAAATTGGTGATTAATTCTGTTTTGGTGGTTATTGTTTCATCCACATTTTATTGCACTGAATGTTTTAGGCGGATCACCTAGAAAGTAATCACTCTATTGCCCATGCGGATTTTGGGTGATCTGAAGTAGGCCAAGAACGAAAGTTAGCCGGTGTTCAGGGAATTTGATAATTGGACTCCAGTGTTCAGGAAATTTTTGAAGGTCTTGCCATTACTTTTAGAGTTTGAATAAGAGGTCCGAATAAACGACAGAAAACCAATACCCCACACCTGATTTCTTATAATCTTAGAACAATATTCAGTTTAAACGAGATAACCTAATCAGAAAATGAGAATTTTGTTTTTCTCTATCAGAACGGAGTAGATTTAACTTCTTTCAATTTGTGCCGGATATAGAGATATTCAGTTTCAATGGAACTAACCTCATCAGAAAATGATAATTTCGTTTTTCTCAATCAAAGGGAGTAGAACTTGCTTTCTTAAGTTCAGGAAAGGGCAGTCCCTAAAAATCTTTTAGCATAAGTGCTCGAATAACGCTGATGTCCAAAAGAATCGTCCTTTGATTAAAGCGACCGCTTTGGGAGTCCCTGTGATGTCAACCGCTGTGATTGAAAAACTGGCAGACATGGTTTCACTGTCTTTTCAATCAAATTTCATAGTTAAACCACAAATTCTCAATAGTTTTGAATGATAACAAATCCACTATGAGAATTTGCTAGTGGGCCTTTTGTCCTTTGAGACGGTCCGCTGATGTTAAGGAACACAAAATGATTTTGAAGGTATCGAATCCTCTAAATCAATAGCCTATAAGCTTTTGTGTGTCATATTTAGAGTCGTGCAATATTTACAATGACGGTTGAAGACAAACACCCTTAGAGTAGAAATAAACTACTTGAATATGATTTTTATATGTGGACCATTCCGTTGACTAGCTCACTTTTTAGTTTTAAAGAAACATTTCATGATTAATTCAGAAAAGTTGAGAATCTATGGGTGCAAAACCAGCCTTCAAAACAATTTTGTTTTTATCAAAGTCTTACTGGTCCTGTTTACATACCCTGTAAGATAAACGTTAAATCGTTAAATCCAAAAATTTAATTACTGCCTACCAGTGGATATTTCTGGGGCATTTGATAACGTTGTTCATTCTAATGCCTTACATTGCTTTGCTTTATCTGGTGTAAATGAATTGCTCCTTGCAGTTTTGTAGTATTGAAATTCAGGTGCTAATGTTCAGGTAAAATGGAAAGGGGAGTTTTCAGACCTCATTCCCGTTTGTAATAGGGTTCATCAAGGAACTTTTGTCGTCCAGTATATTCAAAAGCTTATTAGCTAAGTGCGTACAGTCCTTGCCAGTCTCTATTTTTGTATGGTGAAGTCAGTTTATCATATATCATATATGCCCACGTCGTTCATCTATTAAGCCGTAGCCTTAGGAACCTAGTTGAAAAAATTTGCTTACTGAAGTCTCGTTTTGGTTCCGTTGATCTGTCAATTAACCTTTCTACATGTGAGTTTATTTTTTTTTTTAATAATGGATACCATAAGGCCGCCTTAGGTCTTGACAATGCTCCTCTTCCTTTTTTTATGCCCTCTTTTCTATTTAATTTTTGTACTCTCCACATTATTGTTTTCGCTTTTTGTGAATATATTATTATTATATTATAGAACATTATTATGTAAAAGGCGTTTGGGTTTTATGCCTAGTAGTGAGAAGATTGCGGCTGTGAATTCAAGGCTTGATTTTGGATGATTTTGGTGCAACTGAATGAGACAGGGATTATCCAAATTCTAAACTGGAATAAAGCCTGAGTGTTTCACACGATGGCTTATCCTGCTTATTGTAGAGGTCTGAACCATGAATAACCAACCATTCTATGAAAGTAGTTTTTAGCCAGTTTTGAACTTTTTTTGTAGATGCCTCCACCAAACCAGAGGCCTGCTCCTGATCAACCCTTCCCACCATCAACTGAGCGACAGACTTCAACAATTCCAAAGGCAGATAAAAATGAAAACTGGCAGTATCCTTCTGAACAGGTAATAAAACACAACTTCGTATATATTTATATTTTTTTTTTATATAATGTTTTTCTATTTACAGGAGGAATGAGATTAAAATTTTTTATCTCTCCCAAAATTGGCCTGGATGACTTTTTACGGAAATTGTAAAACTTGACACTGTTTGGGGGTCAGACCCCCCCCCCCCAAAAAAAAAAATCTCAATGCTTACCCCTCTCCCCCTGCCTAAAGTGTTTGTGTTATTCTCCCAAATGCCAAAATATGGATGTTAAATATAGTATACGAGATTTAAGAAAAGAGAATCGGGTTTTATAAATGTAAATAGACATAAATAAACAATGAATATACTTCAGTGGACAAAAAACGCAGGTTAAGTCCCTGAAACTTAACAATTCCTACTCATCACGCGTTACGTCTCTCGCTTCACTCTTCAACACAACCTCTCTTTTTACCCAAAAGCATATCCACTTTAACCTTAAAAAATAAACGGAGATGATAATGAAAATAAATAAATACATAAAATTCTTATTCATTAATTAGCTATAATTAATATAGCCTATGTTTCAAGAGTAGTTGTAAAGGGTCTGTATAGTCAGTTTAATAAGTTTCATTTAAGGGCTTAGTAGATTTGAGTTTATTTGAGTTTAAATTTATTTCCTTATTTTTTAGGCTTTAAAAAACGTGATAAGAATTATAGCTGATTAGTCCTTTCAAAGTATTCAAGGGTGGTGTTGAAGGAATAACCCCAACAATGAGGTTGGATGTGATAGTTCAAAAGGCATTATATAATATTTTTTTAAACTTAAGCATATTTAGAGTATGTCCTTCAAAGTAAGTAAGTTATAGCGTTTGGGTCAATCGTTTTTCACTTATACTGACTGGTCATCAAGATATTTAGCATCTTCGTTATTTTCCAAATAGGTTTATCTTCTTTTTTTTCTCCCTCACAAAAAATTGTTTTGCAACAAAAGTATAACATATGACTTGAAAATAATATGTCATGTTATCACTTTGGCTGTAGCATGGATGCCTAAAAAAGCTGTTGCATTGGCTCTATGCACTTAATAACAGCCCCCCCCCCCTCTAAAAAAACAACATATTTTCAGCTAGGCTACTCTGAAAAGTTTTTTATATGTTATGTAATATAACAACTGTTGGGTAACAGCAGCCAAGATAATTGAAACTCGTGATAGATCTTTGGACAACAGGACTGCATAATACTTGTGCTTTTTCATATTTATTAACAATTTCAGGCAGCGTTATGGTGAGTAAATATTAAGGGCTCACTTATAGTAGGAATTGAGTATTACAGCTCAATCACTGGAGAAAAACAACCAAGGTGCATCTACGAAACTTTTCCTTTGCACCTGGTCCTTTCTCGTATGTTGAGACCAAAAGAGTCAAGACCTAGGGACTTAAAATAGGAAGAAACACTTGTCTAGTTTTATACACTTATTTTTACTTTGGCCCTTGAGGGATCTTTTGTGATCTTTACCCGGTTTGGTACCTAGAGGATAATTTCGCCATCCTTAAGAAGTGCTTTAGCAGCTGTTGGATATTGCTCTCCACAGCTATGTCCCCTAGCTTAGCATTAAATTTTTTTGAAATTTCTCGAGCTGGTATCTTTTCCTGGCTGAACTTTCTTCTGTTAGCCAGTTTTGAACTTTTTTGTAGATGCCTCCACCAAACCAGAGGCCTGCTCTTGATCAAACCTTCCCACTATCAACTGAGCGACAGACTTCCACAATTCCAAAGGCAGATAAAAATGAAAACTGGAAGTATCCTTCTGAACAGGTAATAAAACACAATTTCCTATATATTTTTTTTTTTTTATACAAATTGAGAGTCAGCTCCTTCAATCCACGTGATATGATTAGAAAATTTCCAATTCCTCTAGCGTCTTAAATTATCATTTATATTTAACACTTTTTAAGTCGAAGTAGATGTTTTGTTAGGCCGAGGTTAAACTTTGAAATTACTTTTTTCTTCTTTTTTTTTCTTTACTTCCCATCTTTTTGAGCCAGTTTTGTTCTGCCTTCTCGATGGACCATCTTCTTATAGTGGTGTTTTAGCAACTCTGAGGGTGGGAATGAAAGACTCTAGTCCATAACAAGTCATTGATGCAACAGATTCAGCTGCTTTGCCTGCCAATTTATTGCTTGTGAACCTAGAATGTTTTAAAGCCGACAGGAGTGTGATGCGGCTACCATTTGATGCTAGTCTGGTTAATGCTTCCTAGCACTCCAATTCGCTTTTCGTCTGCTTTTAACTTCTCACTTTTTCTCACTTCACAGTTTTTTTTTAGTGTTCTTAAATTTCTGGTTACTATGGCGTTTGGTTTGTTCTTTCTAAGGTTGCAGCTATCGTTGCAACCGTAATCATAATAGAAAAAGTAGTGCAATACACGAGCAAAGAAGTGTTATTTGTCTGGTATAGCCTTCAGTGATTTTGGTTTGCCATTCACCTCCTGAAATGTGAAAAATTGCATAAAACCGGATGCATTTTGGTCATTTAATGGACAAAATACTTCGGTTGGACATGTTCAAAGGTTGAAACTCCCCTGCCCCTGTTTCTGATCAAAATACGAAGTGCAGTCGTCAAAAGATATCAAGGTCATCGTCATTATCATTCCTCAAAATAAAAATTGGTTCTTCTCAACCTTGCATACTTTTTTTTTTATGTATGTTTTGCGTATACGTCAGAACGTTTTCCGTTATGTTTATGTATTTTTTGGATTAGCCAAATTATATTGCTTTGTATAATGAAATATTTTACTACCCCCGGTTTTGTGTGCTCGGTACAAACATGGTGTTGCCACATACAGTAAAATGATGCATTTAAGTGTTGAGTGTATTTTAAGTTCTTCTAGAGACTAATGCCTATTCTAGGCAAAGAGTATCACAAATTGACACAGCCAGAGATTCGAATGGCAAGTTTGAATAAATCTTTAATGCAGGGTTTTAAGCTATAAATCTTATTATTGAAAAAAATACATAAAAAAAACAGGGGTTAGCTTTATTTAATATTTTGAAGAACACCCGACAGCCCTGATGTTTTTTTCTTCAGAAAAGTCATAAATATTTAATAAAAATTCATATTAGACTTACTAAAACTAGAATCTTTGAGCTACCTTTGTAATTAACAGCTTTTAAAATTAGGCAGGAGATTCAAAAATTTATTTTTTGTGTTGCGAGACCACCACTTTGGTTTTGTCCCGTTTTTTTTTTTTTTTTTTTTTTTTTTTTTTTCCTATTCCGCCGATCTCAGCTTATTCCTGGAAACTGGAAAGGGCCTAACCTGTGTGGTTTTTACGGAAAGTTTGGACCTCAGGCCGGACTGATGAATATGACATTACATTTTGGACAGCTCTGCAGAACTCTTGCCTGGGGCCAAAAAGGATGGTTTTTGCTTGTCCACGAGCTTATCTTTTGCTCCTTTCTAAGTGGTGACGTTGGAAAGTTGGCCTACGGCAAAAAAATCAGCTTTTAAACTAAGACAGATAGAATTTTTCTTCGACGGCAATCGAAATCTCTTGATGAGCTGATCAAAGTATATGATATCCATTTTTTAGTACAAAAATTCCTTCATGAGGTATAACAGTTTGAAAGTTTGAAGGGGTTGACAACTTCAGTAGTAAGATACACACTGAAACGAAATCTAGGCCGATACAAATTGTGAGAGCCTTCTCCAGAGAAAATATATATATATATATATATATATATATATATATATATATATATATATATATATATATATATATATATATATATATATATATATATATATATATATATATATTATAAGAACTTACACCAAAGTGTGAAGATTAAATTTAAATTTTTTAAAACAGCCCTAGCTTCCTTACTTCAACGAACTGATAAATAAAATGATATGAGACGTTAAATTCATTCAAACCAAACAGAACAAAAATGATTAAATGCAAGTTTTCAATGCTAGTCTTGCTTTTTGGCAGCTTGCCTCAAAGGTTTTTTTTTTTAACTAGTTCAATACTACTATAAATTGGTTTAGTAGAATATTTTGTTAAATCAATTTTAATTAAATTTGAGTATAAAGAATTTAGTGAATACTCTTACAAGTCCCTGTTTAAAGAAATATTGTTATTTATTTTGAGACTAATTTTGATTGATTCCCGAACCACCAGTTTTAACCCCAAATAATTACTAATGAGAGAAGATTTTTCAGAAAGTATTGTATGGGAAGGATTATTAAACATATGCCAGGCTAGAGCAGAATCAAAGGAGTTATTAGAACTATTAAAAATTAATGCTTTCTCTGTGTCTTCTTTATGCTGGTGTAGCCGTTTTTCTAAATTCTGATGGGTTCTGCCAACATAGTAGTTGCCTCAATCGCAGGGAATTTGATAAACTTAACAAACTTAATAGACTGATTATATCAGGATCTAACATATATGAAGAGATGATTCCCCCTGTGGGTTAATTATTGCTTTTTAGCAACTCCTCGTCTACGCTCATGGATTCAACGGATGAGGTTCTGTGCTTTATTAATTTACTTAAAAAAAAATTACATCACACAAGTCAATTTTTTTACTTTTTGCCATTAACCCAAGGTCTTCAGTCACGTCACGTTTTCCAGACTTGAACTAGGCCTTAGCTTCTGGGGAGCCCCCGTCCCCCGTATGCACTCAACGATCTCTTTAGGCTTACCATTTATTGCTTATTGAGTGCTATATGATTATTCGCTGGCTTATGGAGCACCTTCCTGAATGGCCGCCAGCCATGGGCTCAGCCGAGAGGACGGGGCTGGCCTTGGAACTAACGTTTTCTTACAACTGGAGAGATTTACTAACTTTCGTCATACACGTTATTCTTTACGACCTCAAATTTCTGCCATTTAGTTTATCACAGCCATCCACTGGTATTCCTTTGCTTTGAGTTCAGGGTTCCACCAAGACATAGGCTCCAGTATCGCTTCCGCACCCAAGCTTCCCCAAGCAACCATCATAAACCCGGTACAAGCAGGATTATCACATCAAGGAAGAAGACATTTGAGTTCATGTAGACACATTAGAAAAATCGTATGCTTCAAAAGCGTTGTTTCAAGTCATCTTTGTGTGTCTTTTTGCTATCGACAGAGTGTGCCTTTTATTCAATTTGTATACGAACAGAACAGCCTAATTTTTATGCAGCCCATGCAAAATATAATTGCAATTCTGAAAAACCTGCTCTATTAAAATACTATATATTGTTCGTCTTTCCTTTGTGAGTAAAATAGGCCTTTTTATAGAACCTATAAGAGAGAGGAACGATAGAACTACTCATCTATATGTCTGTAAGTAAACGGTGAACTAGAATACTGACTAGAATTTTTCTATGGAGAGTTCAAGCAATTATAGCCCTGTTCTGGTAGAGTTTCAAACAAGCTTTTCACGGGGTTTTTAGTTTACAATGATTGAACAAATTCAACAAACAATTATAAATTGTTCCTAGGGATTAGCATAAAACTTAAATAAAAGTTGAAATCTTGACTTGTGTGCTGTGGGTTGGAAAAATTTCAATGGAAGACTTGAAAGTCTATTTCATAAAAGTGTAGATGGCGATCCAAATTTTTGCTTTTCTGTTATCAATAGAACGCTTTTAGTCCTGCTAAAAATGTAGGAAGTAATTCTTACAGTTTTGAATTCAGCACATTGAACGGATTTTTACTGTTCAGCAACTAACCGCTTTATTTGTTTGGCATAAAATTGTCATGATGGTGAAGAATAAGTACAAAAAGCTTATGAAGCCCTCTACTCTGAATTTTCAACTCCTTTGGTGATGTTTGGGTAAATGTTTACTTTCGTTTCAATTGCTCTAAAGTGCGTATTACTGCATTTAGGAAGATTCTGATAATCGCATATTGTTTCTTTGTCATAATTAGAGAAGCGCATCCATCTCTGGTTGGCCCTCCTCCTTCACGGGGCAAACTAAAAATGCGTAAAGTGGGCTTGCTCACAGGTAACATTACCTATTGAGCGAAGCGTATTAGTCTGTGAGTATCGCGGGCAGTGGGGCGAGGTCTATATTCTATATTTATTTAATAAACCTCAAACGGTTTTTTTTTTAGTTTTATCACTCTTTGTTGAATAAATATAGAATACAGACCTCTCCCCGCTTTCTGCGGGGCTCATGGACTAATACGCTTCGCTCTATAGGTAATATTATATGTAAGCAAGCCCACTTTACACATTTTTAGTCTCGTTGGGGGGGGGTGATTTTAGAAACCTAAAAAATGAATGCGCTTCTCTAATAATGACAAAGAAACAATATGCGATCATCAGAATCTTGCTATATGCAGTAATACGCACTTTAGAGCACTTGGAACGAAATTAAACATTTACGGATGTTTGCAAAGTTATATATCATCGACCCACTTATTTAGCCTTTGCTGCATGCCACATCGATGCTGGCAGGAGCCAAAACTGCAGTCAACTTTTTTTGGAGTTGAACTGACAAGCTTACCTATGCAGACATCGATTAGTCATTGATTGATTACAGTTAGAAAGACTGCCCCAGCTAACAAATGAAACGTTAGAACAGAAATTTCTGAAGTAAAGACGTACCTTCTGTTTTAAACAACGTTGATGTGCCATTCTGTTGCTTGTTGTCAGTACCAATGACTGTGACTGAGATGTCGTAAAGACTTTCTATTTGAACCGAGCGTTGCGTTGTAGAAGCTAGGATTAAAATTTTAAATCCATAATTTTGCTAATGAATAATTTTAATTTGTCTTAATTATACTAGTATTAGTGTCTACCATATTTGAGCTGGTGTAATAAAATTGGTCGTTCAAGGTCCAGATTCATTGCATTAGTTAATTTTTATAGTTTTTAGTAAGATATAATAAATCCAGCAAACACTATCGGCCCTGTTTCTTCCATCGCATTTGCAGAAAATACCTATAAGTGTCACATTTTTATTTTCTGGGTAATTCCCCCATGGATAATTTTCCGAAAAAGATTTCCCCCACTCCTCCACAGACCTATATTCCAAAATTGGTGATTAATTCTGTTTTGGTGGTGATTGTTTCATCCACATTTTATTTCACTGAATGTTTTAGGCGGATGACCTAGAAAATAATCACTCTATTGCCTATGCGGATTTTGGGTGATCTGAAGTTGGGTAGGCCAAGAACGAAAGTTAGCCGGTGTTCAGGGAATTTGATAATTGGACTCCAGTGTTCAGGAAATTTTTGAAGGTCTTGCCATTACTTTTAGAGTTTGAATAAGAGGTCCGAATAAACGACAGAAAACCGATACCCCACACCTGATTTCTTAGAATCTTAGAACAACCACTTAATTTCTTTCTTTTTGTGGCGGATATAGAGATATTCAGTTTAAACGAGATAACCTAATCAGAAAATGAGAATTTTGTTTTTCTCTATCAGAACGGAGTAGATTTAACTTCTTTCATTTTTTGCCGGATATAGAGATATTCAGTTTCAATGAAACTAACCTCATCAGAAAATGATAATTTCGTTTTTCTCAATCAAAGGGAGTAGAACTTGCTTTCTTAAGTTCAGGAAAGGGCAGTCCCTAAAAATCTTTTAGCATAAGTGCTCGAATAACGCTGATAATCTGTCCAAAAGAATCGTCCTTTGATTAACGCGACCGCTTTAGGAGTCCCTGTGATGTCAACCGCTGTGATTGAGAGACTGACAAACATAGTTTCACTGTCTTTTCAATCAAATTTCATAGTTAACCACAAATTCTCAATAGTTTTGAATGATAATAAATCCACTATGAGAATTTGCTAGTGGGCCTTTTGTCCTTTGAGACGGTCCGCTGATGTTTAGGAACACAAAATGATTTTGAAGGTATCGAATCCTCTAAATCAATAGCCTATAAGCTTTTGTGTGTCATATTTAGAGTCGTGCAATATTTACAATGACGGTTGAAGACAAACACCCTTAGAGTAGAAATAAACTACTTGAATATGATTTTTATATGTGGACCATTCCGTTGACTAGCTCACTTTTAGTTTTAAAGAAACATTTCATGATTAATTCAGAAAAGTTGAGAATCTATGGGTGCAAAACCAGCCTTCAAAACAATTTTGTTTTCATCAAAGTCTTACTGGTCCTGTTTACATACCCTGTAAGATAAACGTTAAATCGTTAAATCCAAAAATTTAATTACTGCCTACCAGTGGATATTTCTGGGGCATTTGATAACGTTGTTCATTCTAATGCCCTACATTGCTTTGCTTTATCTGGTGTAAATGAATTGCTCCTTGCAGTTTTGTAGTATTGAAATTCAGGTGCTAATGTTCAGGTAAAATGGAAAGGGAGTTTTCAGACCTCATTCCCGTTTGTAATAGGGTTCATCAAGGAACTTTTGTCGTCCAGTATATTCAAAAGCTTATTAGCTAAGTGCGTACAGTCCTTGCCAGTCTATTTTTGTATGGTGAAGTCAGTTTATCATATATCATATATGCCCACGTCGTTCATCTATTAAGCCGTAGCCTTAGGAACCTAGTTGAAAAAATTTACTTACTGAAGTCTCGTTTTGGTTCCGTTGGCCTGTCAATTGACCTTTCTACATGTGAGTTTATTTTTTTTTTATAATGGATACCATAAGGCCGCCTTAGGTCTTGACAATGCTCCTCTTCCTTTTTTTATGCCCTCTTTTCTATTTAATTTTTGTACTCTCCACATTATTGTTTTCGCTTTTTGTGAATATATTATTATTATATTATTGAACATTATTATGTAAAAGGCGTTGGGGTTTTATGCCTAGTAGTGAGAAGATTGCGGCTGTGAATTCAAGGCTTGATTTTGGATGATTTTGGTGCAACTGAATGAGACAGGGATTATCCAAATTCTAAACTGGAATAAAGCCTGAGTGTTTCACACGATGGCTTAGTCCTGCTTATTGTAGAGGTCTGAACCATGAATAAACAACCATTTTATGAAAGTAGTTTTTAGCCAGTTTTGAACTTTTTTTGTAGATGCCTCCACCAAACCAGAGGCCTGCTCCTGATCAACCCTTCCCACCATCAACTGAGCGACAGACTTCAACAATTCCAAAGGCAGATAAAAATGAAAACCGGCAGTATCCTTCTGAACAGGTAATAAAACACAACTTCGTATATATTTATATTTTTTTTTATACAATGTTTTTCTATTTACTGATGCTCATATAAAGGAGGAATGAGATTAAATTTTTTTATCTCTCCCAAAATTGGCCTGGATGACTTTTCACGGAAATTGTAAAACTTGACACTGTTTGGGGGTCAGACCCCCCCCCCCCCCCCAAAAAAAAAAATTCTCAATGCTTACCCCTCTCCCCCTGTCTAAAATGTTTGTGTTATTCTCCCAAATGCCAAAATATGGATGTTAAATATAGTATACGAGATTTAAGAAAAGAGAATCGGGTCTTATAAATGTAAATAGATATAAATAAACATTGATTATACTTCAGTGGACAAAAAACGCAGGTTGAGTCCCTGAAACTTAACAATTCCTACTCATCACGCGTTACGTCTCTCGCTTCACTCTTCAACACAACCTCTCTTCTTACCCAAAAGCATATGCACTTTAACCTTAAAAAATAAACGGAGATGATAATGATAATAAATAAATACATAAAATTCTTATTCATTAATTAGCTATAATTAATATAGCCTATGTTTCAAGAGTAGTTGTAAAGGGTCTGTATAGTCAGTTTAATAAGTTTCATTTAAGGGCTTAGTAGATTTGAGTTTATTTGAGTTTAAATTTATTTCCTTATTTATTAGGCTTTAAAAAACGCGATAAGAATTATAGCTGTTAGTCCTTTCAAAGTATTCAAGGGTGGTGTTGAAGGAATAACCCCAACAATGACGTTGGATGTGATAGTTCAAAAGGCATTATATAATGTTTTTTTAAACTTAAGCATATTTAGAGTATGTCCTCCAAAGTAAGTAAGTTATAGCGAGATGGTTTTTTTTTCAGAAAAGTCATAAATATTTAATAAAAATTCAAATTAGACTTACTAAAACTAGAATCTTTGAGCTACCTCTGTAATTAATAGCTTTTAAAATTAGGCAGGAGATTCAAAAATTTATTTTTTGTGTTGCGAGATCACCACTTTGGTTTTGTCCCATTTATTTTTTTTTTTTTTTTTTTTTTTTTTTTTTTTTTTTTTTTTTTTTTTTTTTTTTTCCTATGCCGCCGATCTCCGCCGATATGACATTACATTTTGGACAGCTCCGCAGAACTCTTGCCTGGGGCCAAAATGGATGGTTTTTGCTTGTCCACGAGCCAGAGCCTATGGTTTGCGAAGTGAAGTGGAGTTATATAGCCTATGTCAGGGAGGAGTATCTGAAGTTGTGCAGCCAAGCTTTCTTTTCAACAAACCATGTTTTTGCTTTCGAGTGGAAAGTTCCGTTCTAGCAGGCAAGCAGGCAGGCACCACTTTCAAATTGAAGATGGCCTAAAATGTTTAAGTGTTAAATATATGCGGTAGTTACTCGGCCACACAGCCAATATAGAAAAATTTACAGAGTGATAAATAGAGTGATAAATAGAAAAATTTAAAGAAGCAAAAATTTGGCATTTTCCCACGGGTCCGAAAGTGCTGCCATCTAATGTTTCTACTCATTTCTGTTCGTGATTTCAGCTGAGTTTATCATTCGGTTTTTCGGACTTGGGATTGCGGTAGAGAAATGTTATCAGATGTACCTAATAAACTTTAAAAGTTCTCTCATTGCTAAAGAAATTGGAGCTTATCCTTTGCTCCTTTCTAAGTGGTGACGTTAGCAAGTTGGCCTACGGCAAAAAAATCAACTTTTAAACTAAGACAGATAGAATTTTTCTTCGACGTAAATCGAAATCTCTTGATAAGCTAATCAAAGTATATGATATCCATTTTTTAGTACAAAAATTCCTTCATGAGGTATAACAGTTTGAAAGTTTGAAGGGGTTGACAACTTTAGTAGTAAGATACACACTGAAACGAAATCTAGGCCGATACAAATTGTGAGAGCCTTCTTCAGAGAAAATATATATATATATATATATATATATATATATATATATATATATATATATATATATATATATATATATATATATATATATATATATATATATTATAAGAACTTACACCAAAGTGTGAAGATTAAATTTAAATTTTTTAAAACAGCCCCAGCTTCCTTACTTCAACGAGGTTCAACCAGGACTGATAAATAAAATGATATGAGACGTTAAATTCATTCAAACCAAACAGAACAAAAATAATTAAATGCAAGTTTTCAAAGCTAGTCTTGCTTTTTGGCAGCTTGCCTCAAAGGTTTTTTTTTTTTAACTAGTTCAATACTACTATAAATTGGTTTAGTAGAATATTTTGTTAAATCATTTTTAATTAAATTTGAGTATAAAGAATTTAGTGAATACTCTTACAAGTCCCTATTTAAAGATATAATATTATTGTTTATTTTGAGACTAATTTCGATTGATTCCCGAACCATTTGTTTTATCCCCAAATCATTACTAATGAGAGAAGATTTTTCAAAAAGTATTGTATGGGAAGGGTTATTAAACATATGCCAGGCTAGAGCAGAATCAAAGGAGTTATTAGAACTATTAAAAATTAATGCTTTGTCTGTGTCTTCTTTATGCTGGTGTAGCCGTTTTTCTAAATTCTGATGGGTTTTGCCAACATAGTAGTTGCCTCATTCGCAGGAAATTTGATAAACTTAACAAACTTAATAGACTGATTATATCAAGATCTAACATATATGAAGAGATGATTCCCCCTGTGGGTTAATTATTGCTTTGTAGCAACTCCTCGTCTACGCTCATAGATTCAACGGATGAGGTTCTGTGCTTTATTAATTTACTTTAAAAAAAAATTACATCACATAAGTCAATTTTTTTACTTTTTGCCATTAACCCAAGGTCTTCAGTCACGTCTCGTTTTCCAGACTTGAACTAGGCCTTAGCTTCTGGGGAGCCCCCGTCCCCCGTATGCACTCAACGATCTCTTTAGGCTTACCATGTATTGCTTATTGAGTGCTACATGATTATTCGCTGGCTTATGGAGCACCTTCCTGAATGGCCGCCAGCCATGGGCTCAGCCGAGAGGACGGGGCTGGCCTTGGAACTAACGTTTTCGTACAACTGGAGAGATATACTAACTTTCGTCATACACGTTATTCTTTACGACCTCTAATTTCTGCCATTTAGTTTATCACAGCCATCTACTGCCATTCCTTTGCTTTGAGTTCAGGGTTCCACCAAGACATAGGCTCCAGTATCGCTTCCGCAACCTAGCTTTCCCAAGCAACCATCAAAAACCCGGCACAAGCAGGATTATCACATCAAGGAAGAAGACATTTGAGTTCATGTAGACACATTAGAAAAATCGTATGCTTCAAAATCGTTGTTTCAAGTTATCTCTGTGTGTCTTTTTGCTGTCGACAGAGTGTGCCTTTTATTCAATTTGTATACGAACAGAACAGCCTAATTTTTATGCAGCCCATGCAAAATATAATTGCAATTCTGAAAAACCTGCTCTATTAAAATACTATATATTGTTCGTCTTTCCTTTGTGAGTAAAATAGGCATTTTTATAGAACCTATAAGAGATAGGAACGATAGAACTACTCATCTATATGTCTGTAAGTAAACGGTGAACTAGAATACTGACTAGAATTTTTCTATGGAGAGTTCAAGCAATTATAGCCCTGTTCTGGTAGTTTCAAACAAGCTTTTCACGGGGTTTTTAGTTTACAAGGATTGAACAAATTCAACAAACAATTATAAATTGTTCCTAGGGATTAGCATAAAACTTAAATAAAAGTTAAAATCTTGACTTGTGTGCTGTGGGATGGAAAAATTTCATCTTGAAAGTCTATTTCATAAAAGTGTAGATGGCGATCCAAATTTTTGCTTTTCTGTTATCAATAGAACGCTTTTAGTTCTGCTAACAATGTAGGAAGTAATTCTTACAGTTTTGAATTCAGCACATTGAACGGATTTTTACTGTTCAGCAACTAACCGCTTTATTTGTTTGGCATAAAATTGTCATGATGGTGAAGAATAAGTACAAAAAGCTTATGAAGCCCTCTACTCTGAATTTTCAACTCCTTTGGTGATGTTTGGGTAAATGTTTACTTTGGTTCCAATTGCTCTAAAGTGCGTATTACTGCATATAGGAAGATTCTGATAATCGCATATTGTTTCTTTGTCATAATTGGGGCGAGGTCTATATTCTATATTTATTTAATAAACCTCAAACGGTTTTTTTTTTAGTTTTATCACTCTTTGTTGAATAAATATAGAATACAGACTTCTCCCCGCTTTCTGCGGGGCTCATGGACTAATACGCTTTGCTCTATAGGTAATATTATCTGTAAGCAAGCCCACTTTACACATTTTTAGTCACGTTGGGGGGGGGGGGGATTTTAGAAACCTAAAAAATGAATGCGCTTCTCTAATAATGACAAAGAAACAATATGCGATCATCAGAATCTTGCTATATGCAGTAATACGCACTTTAGAGCACTTGGAACGACATTAAACATTTACGGATGTTTACAAAGTTATATATCATCGACCCACTTATTTAGCCTTTGCTGCATACCACATCGATGCTGGCAGGAGCCAAAACTGCAGTCAACTTTTTTTGGAGTTGAACTGACAAGCTTACCTATGCAGACATCGATTAGTCATTGATTGATTACAGTTAGAAAGACTGCCCCAGCTAACAAATGAAACGTTAGAACAGAAATTTCTGAAGTAAAGACGTACCTTCTGTTTTAAACAACGTTGATGTGCCATTCTGTTGCTTGTTGTCAGTACCAATGACTGTGACTGAGATGTCGTAAAGACTTTCTATTTGAACCGAGCGTTGCGTTGTAGAAGCTAGGATTAAAATTTTAAATCCATAATTTTGCTAATGAATAATTTTAATTTGTCTTAATTATACTAGTATTAGTGTCTACCATATTTGAGCTGGTGTAATAAAATTGGTCGTTCAAGGTCCAGATTCATTGCATTAGTTAATTTTTATAGTTTTTAGTAAGATATAATAAATCCAGCAAACACTATCGGCCCTGTTTCTTCCATCGCATTTGCAGAAAATACCTATAAGTGTCACATTTTTATTTTCTGGGTAATTCCCCCATGGATAATTTTCCGAAAAAGATTTCCCCCACTCCTCCACAGACCTATATTCCAAAATTGGTGATTAATTCTGTTTTGGTGGTTATTGTTTCATCCACATTTTATTGCACTGAATGTTTTAGGCGGATCACCTAGAAAGTAATCACTCTATTGCCCATGCGGATTTTGGGTCATCTGAAGTAGGCCAAGAACGAAAGTTAGCCGGTGTTCAGGGAATTTGATAATTGGACTCCAGTGTTCAGGAAATTTTTGAAGGTCTTGCCATTACTTTTAGAGTTTGAATAAGAGGTCCGAATAAACGACAGAAAACCGATACCCCACACCTGATTTCTTAGAATCTTAGAACAACCACTTAATTTCTTTCTTTTTGTGGCGGATATAGAGATATTCAGTTTAAACGAGATAACCTAATCAGAAAATGAGAATTTTGTTTTTCTCTATCAGAACGGAGTAGATTTAACTTCTTTCATTTTTTGCCGGATATAGAGATATTCAGTTTCAATGAAACTAGCCTCATCAGAAAATGATAATTTCGTTTTTCTCAATCAAAGGGAGTAGAACTTGCTTTCTTAAGTTCAGGAAAGGGCAGTCCCTAAAAATCTTTTAGCATAAGTGCTCGAATAACGCTGATAATCTGTCCAAAAGAATCGTCCTTTGATTAACGCGACCGCTTTGGGAGTCCCTGTGATGTCAACCGCTGTGATTGAGAGACTGACAAACATGGTTTCACTGTCTTTTCAATCAAATTTCATAGTTAACCACAAATTCTCAATAGTTTTGAATGATAACAAATCCCCTATGAGAATTAGCTAATGGGCCTTTTGTCCTTTGAGACGGTCCGCCGATGTTTAGGAACACAAAATGATTTTGAAGGTATCGAATCCTCTTAATCAATAGCCTATAAGCTTTTGTGTGTCATATTTAGAGTCGTGCAATATTTACAATGACGGTTGAAGACAAACACCCTTAGAGTAGAAATAAACTACTTGAATATGATTTTTATATGTGGACCATTCCGTTGACTAGCTCACTTTTAGTTTTAAAGAAACATTTCATGATTAATTCAGAAAAGTTGAGAATCTATGGGTGCAAAACCAGCCTTCAAAACAATTTTGTTTTCATCAAAGTCTTACTGGTCCTGTTTACATACCCTGTAAGATAAACGTTAAATCGTTAAATCCAAAAATTTAATTACTGCCTACCATTGGATATTTCTGGGGCATTTGATAACGTTGTTCATTCTAATGCCCTACATTGCTTTGCTTTATCTGGTGTAAATGAATTGCTCCTTGCAGTTTTGTAGTATTAAAATTCAGGTGCTAATGTTCAGGTAAAATGGAAAGGGGAGTTTTCAGACCTCATTCCCGTTTGTAATAGGGTTCATCAAGGAACTTTTGTCGTCCAGTATATTCAAAAGCTTATTAGCTAAGTGCGTACAGTCCTTGCCAGTCTATTTTTGTATGGTGAAGTCAGTTTATCATATATCATATATGCCCACGTCGTTCATCTATTAAGCCGTAGCCTTAGGAACCTAGTTGAAAAAATTTACTTACTGAAGTCTCGTTTTGGCTCCGTTGGCCTGTCAATTGACCTTTCTACATGTGAGTTTATTTTTTTTTATAATGGATACCATAAGGCCGCCTTAGGTCTTGACAATGCTCCTCTTCCTTTTTTTATGCCCTCTTTTCTATTTAATTTTTGTACTCTCCACATTATTGTTTTCGCTTTTTGTGAATATATTATTATTATATTATTGAACATTATTATGTAAAAGGCGTTGGGGTTTTATGCCTAGTAGTGAGAAGATTGCGGCTGTGAATTCAAGGCTTGATTTTGGATGATTTTGGTGCAACTGAATGAGACAGGGATTATCCAAATTCTAAACTGGAATAAAGCCTGAGTGTTTCACACGATGGCTTAGTCCTGCTTATTGTAGAGGTCTGAACCATGAATAAACAACCATTTTATGAAAGTAGTTTTTAGCCAGTTTTGAACTTTTTTTGTAGATGCCTCCACCAAACCAGAGGCCTGCTCCTGATCAACCCTTCCCACCATCAACTGAGCGACAGACTTCAACAATTCCAAAGGCAGATAAAAATGAAAACCGGCAGTATCCTTCTGAACAGGTAATAAAACACAACTTCGTATATATTTATATTTTTTTTTATACAATGTTTTTCTATTTACTGATGCCCATATAAAGGAGGAATGAGATTAAATTTTTTTATCTCTCCCAAAATTGGCCTGGATGACTTTTCACGGAAATTGTAAAACTTGACACTGTTTGGGGGTCAGACCCCCCCCCCCCAAAAAAAAAAAAAAATTCTCAATGCTTACCCCTCTCCCCCTGTCTAAAATGTTTGTGTTATTCTCCCAAATGCCAAAATATGGATGTTAAATATAGTATACGAGATTTAAGAAAAGAGAATCGGGTCTTATAAATGTAAATAGATATAAATAAACATTGATTATACTTCAGTGGACAAAAAACGCAGGTTGAGTCCCTGAAACTTAACAATTCCTACTCATCACGCGTTACGTCTCTCGCTTCACTCTTCAACACAACCTCTCTTCTTACCCAAAAGCATATGCACTTTAACCTTAAAAAATAAACGGAGATGATAATGATAATAAATAAATACATAAAATTCTTATTCATTAATTAGCTATAATTAATATAGCCTATGTTTCAAGAGTAGTTGTAAAGGGTCTGTATAGTCAGTTTAATAAGTTTCATTTAAGGGCTTAGTAGATTTGAGTTTATTTGAGTTTAAATTTATTTCCTTATTTATTAGGCTTTAAAAAACGTGATAAGAATTATAGCTGTTAGTCCTTTCAAAGTATTCAAGGGTGGTGTTGAAGGAATAACCCCAACAATGACGTTGGATGTGATAGTTCAAAAGGCATTATATAATGTTTTTTTAAACTTAAGCATATTTAGAGTATGTCCTCCAAAGTAAGTAAGTTATAGCGAGATGTTTTTTTTTCAGAAAAGTCATAAATATTTAATAAAAATTCAAATTAGACTTACTAAAACTAGAATCTTTGAGCTACCTCTGTAATTAATAGCTTTTAAAATTAGGCAGGAGATTCAAAAATTTATTTTTTGTGTTGCGAGATCACCACTTTGGTTTTGTCCCGTTTATTTTATTTTTTATTTTTTTTTTTTTTTTTTTTTTTTTTTATTTTTTTTTTTTATTCCGCCGATCTCCGCCGATATGACATTACATTTTGGACAGCTCCGCAGAACTCTTGCCTGGGGCCAAAATGGATGGTTTTTGCTTGTCCACGAGCCAGAGCCTATGGTTTGCGAAGTGAAGTGGAGTTATATAGCCTATGTCAGGGAGGAGTATCTGAAGTTGTGCAGCCAAGCTTTCTTTTCAAAAAACCATGTTTTTGCTTTCGAGTGGAAAGCTCCGTTCTAGCAGGCAAGCAGGCAGGCACCACTTTCAAATTGAAGATGGCCTAAAATGTTTAAGTGTTAAATATATGCGGTAGTTACTCGGCCACACAGCCAATATAGAAAAATTTACAGAGTGATAAATAGAGTGATAAATAGAAAAATTTACAGAAGCAAAAATTTGACATTTTCCCACGGGTCCGAAAGTGCTGCCATCTTATGTTTCTACCCATTTCTGTTCGTGATTTCAGCTGAGTTTATCATTCGGTTTTCGGACTTGGGATTGCGGTAGAGAAATGTTATCAGATGTACCTAATAAACTTTAAAAGTTCTCTCATTGCTAAAGAAATTGGAGCTTATCCTTTGCTCCTTTCTAAGTGGTGACGTTAGAAAGTTGGCCTACGGCAAAAAAATCAACTTTTAAACTAAGACAGATAGAATTTTTCTTCGACGTAAATCGAAATCTCTTGATAAGCTAATCAAAGTATATGATATCCATTTTTTAGTACAAAAATTCCTTCATGAGGTATAACAGTTGGTTCCGTTGGCTCCGTTGGGTTCCGTTGGCAGTATCAAACTGGCAGTATCCTTCTGAACAGGTAATAAAACACAACTTCGTATATATTTATATTTTTTTTTTATATAATGTTTTTCTATTTACAGGAGGAATGAGATTAAAATTTTTTATCTCTCCCAAAATTGGCCTGGATGACTTTTCACGGAAATTGTAAAACTTGACACTGTTTGGGGGTCAGACCCCCCCCCCCCAAAAAAAAAAAATCTCAATGCTTACCCCTCTCCCCCTGCCTAAAGTGTTTGTGTTATTCTCCCAAGTGCCAAAATATGGATGTTAAATATAGTATACGAGATTTAAGAAAAGAGAATCGGGTTTTATAAATGTAAATAGACATAAATAAACATTGAATATACTTCAGTGGACAAAAAACGCAGGTTAAGTCCCTGAAACTTAACAATTCCTACTCATCACGCGTTACGTCTCTCGCTTCACTCTTCAACACAACCTCTCTTTTTACCCAAAAGCATATCCACTTTAACCTTAAAAAATAAACGGAGATGATAATGAAAATAAATAAATACATAAAATTCTTATTCATTAATTAGCTATAATTAATATAGCCTATGTTTCAAGAGTAGTTGTAAAGGGTCTGTATAGTCAGTTTAATAAGTTTCATTTAAGGGCTTAGTGGATTTGAGTTTATTTGAGTTTAAATTTATTTCCTTATTTTTTAGGCTTTAAAAAACGTGATAAGAATTGTAGCTGATTAGTCCTTTCAAAGTATTCAAGGGTGGTGTTGAAGGAATAACCCCAACAATGAGGTTGGATGTGATAGTTCAAAAGGCATTATATAATATTTTTTTAAACTTAAGCATATTTCGAGTATGTCCTTCAAAGTAAGTAAGTTATAGCGTTTGGGTCAATCGTTTTTCACTTATACTGACTGGTCATCAAGATATTTAGCATCTTCGTTATTTTCCAAATAGGTTTATCTTCTTTTTTTTTCTCCCTCATAAAAAATTGTTTTGCAACAAAAGTATAACATATGACTTGAAAATAATATGTCATGTTATCACTTTGGCTGTAGCATGGATGCCTAAAAAAGCTGCTGCATTGGCTCTATGCACTTAATAACAGCCCCCCCCCCTCTAAAAAAACAACATATTTTCAGCTAGGCTACTCTGAAAAGTTTTTTATATGTTATGTAATATAACAACTGTTGGGTAACAGCAGCCAAGATAATTGAAACTCGTGATAGATCTTTGGACAACAGGACTGCATAATACTTGTGCTTTTTCAGGCAGCGTTATGGTGAGTAAATATTAAGGGCTCACTTATAGTAGGAATTGAGTATTACAGCTCAATCACTGGAGAAAAACAACCAAGGTGCATTTACGAAACTTTTCCTTTGCACCTGGTCCTTTCTCGTATGTTGAGACCAAAAGAGTCAAGACCTAGGGACTTAAAATAGGAAGAAACACTTGTCTAGTTTTATACACTTATTTTTACTTTGGCGCTTGAGGGATCTTTTGTGATTTTTACCCGGTTTGGTACCTAGAGGATAATTTCGCCATCCTTAAGAAGTGCTTTAGCAGCTCTCGGATATTGCTCTCCACAACTATGTCCCCTAGCTTAGCATTAAATTTTTTTGAAATTTCTCGAGCTGGTATCTTTTCCTGGCTGAACTTTCTTCTGTTAGCCAGTTTTGAACTTTTTTGTAGATGCCTCCACCAAACCAGAGGCCTGCTCCTGATCAAACCTTCCCACTATCAACTGAGCGACAGACTTCCACAATTCCAAAGGCAGATAAAAATGAAAACTGGCAGTATCCTTCTGAACAGGTAATAAAACACAATTTCCTATATATTTTTTTTTTTTATACAAATTGAGAGTCAGCTCCTTCAATCCACGTGATATGATTAGAAAATTTCCAATTCCTCTAGCGTCTTAAATTATCATTTATATTTAACACTTTTTAAGTCGAAGTAGATGTTTTGTTAGGCCGAGGTTAAACTTTGAAATTACTTTTTTTTTCTTTTTTTTTTCTTTACTTCCCATCTTTTTGAGCCAGTTTTGTTCTGCCTTCTCGATGGACCATCTTCTTATAGTGGTGTTTTAGCAACTCTGAGGGTGGGAATGAAAGACTCTAGTCCATAACAAGTCATTGATGCAACAGATTCAGCTGCTTTGCCTGCCAATTTATTGCTTGTGAACCTAGAATGTCTTAAAGCCGACAGGAGTGTGATGCGGCTACCATTTGATGCTAGTCTGGTTAATGCTTCCTAGCACTCCAATTCGCTTTTCGTCTGCTTTTAACTTCTCACTTTTTCTCACTTCACAGTTTTTTTTTAGTGTTCTTAAATTTCTGGTTACTATGGCGTTTGGTTTGTTCTTTCTAAGGTTGCAGCTATCGTTGCAACCGTAATCATAATAGAAAAAGTAGTGCAATACACGAGCAAAGAAGTGTTATTTGTCTAGTATAGCCTTCAGTGATTTTGGTTTGCCATTCACCTCCTGAAATGTGAAAAATTGCATAAAACCGGATGCATTTTGGTCATTTAATGGACAAAATACTTCGGTTGGACATGTTCAAAGGTTGAAACTCCCCTGCCCCTGTTTCTGATCAAAATACAAAGTGCAGTCGTCAAAAGATATCAAGGTCATCGTCATTATCATTCCTCAAAATAAAAATTGGTTCTTCTCAACCTTGCATACTTTTTTTTTTTTATGTATGTTTTGCGTATACGTCAGAACGTTTTCCGTTATGTTTATGTATTTTTTGGATTAGCCAAATTATATTGCTTTGTATAATGAAATATTTTACTACCCCCGGTTTTGTGTGCTCGGTACAAACATGGTGTTGCCACATACAGTAAAATGATGCATTTAAGTGTTGAGTGTATTTTAAGTTCTTCTAGACTAATGCCTATTCTAGGCAAAGAGTATCACAAATTGACACAGCCAGAGATTCGAATGGCAAGTTTGAATAAATCTTTAATGCAGGGTTTTAAGCTATAAATCTTATTATTGAAAAAAATACATTAAAAAAAAACAGGGGTTAGCTTTATTTAATATTTTGAAGAACACCCGACAGCCCTGATGTTTTTTTTCTTCAGAAAAGTCATAAATATTTAATAAAAATTCATATTAGACTTACTAAAACTAGAATCTTTGAGCTACCTTTGTAATTAACAGCTTTTAAAATTAGGCAGGAGATTCAAAAATTTATTTTTTGTGTTGCGAGACCACCACTTTGGTTTTGTCCCGTTTTTTTTTTTTTTTTTTTTTTTTTTTTTTTTTTTTTTTTTTTTTTTTTTTTTTTTTTTTTCTATTCCGCCGATCTCAGCTTATTCCTGGAAACTGGAAAGGGCCTAACCTGTGTGGTTTTTACGGAAAGTTTGGACCTCAGGCCGGACTGATGAATATGACATTACATTTTGGACAGCTCTGCAGAACTCTTGCCTGGGGCCAAAAAGGATGGTTTTTGCTTGTCCACGAGCTTATCCTTTGCTCCTTTCTAAGTGGTGACGTTGGAAAGTTGGCCTACGGCAAAAAAATCAGCTTTTAAACTAAGACAGATAGAATTTTTCTTCGACGGCAATCGAAATCTCTTGATGAGCTGATCAAAGTATATGATATCCATTTTTTAGTACAAAAATTCCTTCATGAGGTATAACAGTTTGAAAGTTTGAAGGGGTTGACAACTTCAGTAGTAAGATACACACTGAAACGAAATCTAGGCCGATACAAATTGTGAGAGCCTTCTCCAGAGAAAATATATATATATATATATATATATATATATATATATATATATATATATATATATATTATAAGAACTTACACCAAAGTGTGAAGATTAAATTTAAATTTTTTAAAACAGCCCTAGCTTCCTTACTTCAACGAACTGATAAATAAAATGATATGAGACGTTAAATTCATTCAAACCAAACAGAACAAAAATGATTAAATGCAAGTTTTCAATGCTAGTCTTGCTTTTTGGCAGCTTGCCTCAAAGGTTTTTTTTTAACTAGTTCAATACTACTATAAATTGGTTTAGTAGAATATTTTGTTAAATCATTTTTAATTAAATTTGAGTATAAAGAATTTAGTGAATACTCTTACAAGTCCCTATTTAAAGAAATATTGTTATTTATTTTGAGACTAATTTCGATTGATTCCCGAACCACCTGTTTTATCCCCAAATCATTACTAATGAGAGAAGATTTTTCAGAAAGTATTGTATGGGAAGGATTATTAAACATATGCCAGGCTAGAGCAGAATCAAAGGAGTTATTAGAACTATTAAAAATTAATGCTTTGTCTGTGTCTTCTTTATGCTGGTGTAGCCGTTTTTCTAAATTCTGATGGGTTCTGCCAACATAGTAGTTGCCTCAATCGCAGGGAATTTGATAAACTTAACAAACTTAATAGACTGATTATATCAGGATCTAACATATATGAAGAGATGATTCCCCCTGTGGGTTAATTATTGCTTTTTAGCAACTCCTCGTCTACGCTCATGGATTCAACGGATGAGGTTCTGTGCTTTATTAATTTACTTTAAAAAAAAAATTACATCACACAAGTCAATTTTTTTACTTTTTGCCATTAACCCAAGGTCTTCAGTCACGTCACGTTTTCCAGACTTGAACTAGGCCTTAGCTTCTGGGGAGCCCCCGTCCCCCGTATGCACTCAACGATCTCTTTAGGCTTACCATTTATTGCTTATTGAGTGCTATATGATTATTCGCTGGCTTATGGAGCACCTTCCTGAATGGCCGCCAGCCATGGGCTCAGCCGAGAGGACGGGGCTGGCCTTGGAACTAACGTTTTCTTACAACTGGAGAGATTTACTAACTTTCGTCATACACGTTATTCTTTACGACCTCAAATTTCTGCCATTTAGTTTATCACAGCCATCCACTGGTATTCCTTTGCTTTGAGTTCAGGGTTCCACCAAGACATAGGCTCCAGTATCGCTTCCGCACCCAAGCTTCCCCAAGCAACCATCATAAACCCGGTACAAGCAGGATTATCACATCAAGGAAGAAGACATTTGAGTTCATGTAGACACATTAGAAAAATCGTATGCTTCAAAAGCGTTGTTTCAAGTCATCTTTGTGTGTCTTTTTGCTGTCGACAGAGTGTGCCTTTTATTCAATTTGTATACGAACAGAACAGCCTAATTTTTATGCAGCCCATGCAAAATATAATTGCAATTCTGAAAAACCTGCTCTATTAAAATACTATATATTGTTCGTCTTTCCTTTGTGAGTAAAATAGGCCTTTTTATAGAACCTATAAGAGAGAGGAACGATAGAACTACTCATCTATATGTCTGTAAGTAAACGGTGAACTAGAATACTGACTAGAATTTTTCTATGGAGAGTTCAAGCAATTATAGCCCTGTTCTGGTAGAGTTTCAAACAAGCTTTTCACGGGGTTTTTAGTTTACAATGATTGAACAAATTCAACAAACAATTATAAATTGTTCCTAGGGATTAGCATAAAACTTAAATAAAAGTTGAAATCTTGACTTGTGTGCTGTGGGTTGGAAAAATTTCAATGGAAGACTTGAAAGTCTATTTCATAAAAGTGTAGATGGCGATCCAAATTTTTGCTTTTCTGTTATCAATAGAACGCTTTTAGTCCTGCTAAAAATGTAGGAAGTAATTCTTACAGTTTTGAATTCAGCACATTGACCGGATTTTTACTGTTCAGCAACTAACCGCTTTATTTGTTTGGCATAAAATTGTCATGATGGTGAAGAATAAGTACAAAAAGCTTATGAAGCCCTCTACTCTGAATTTTCAAATCCTTTGGTGATGTTTGGGTAAATGTTTACTTTCGTTTCAATTGCTCTAAAGTGCGTATTACTGCATTTAGGAAGATTCTGATAATCGCATATTGTTTCTTTGTCATAATTAGAGAAGCGCATCCATCTCTGGTTGGCCCTCCTCCTTCACGGGGCAAACTAAAAATGCGTAAAGTGGGCTTGCTCACAGGTAACATTACCTATTGAGCGAAGCGTATTAGTCTGTGAGTATCGCGGGCAGTGGGGCGAGGTCTATATTCTATATTTATTTAATAAACCTCAAACGGTTTTTTTTTAGTTTTATCACTCTTTGTTGAATAAATATAGAATACAGACCTCTCCCCGCTTTCTGCGGGGCTCATGGACTAATACGCTTCGCTCTATAGGTAATATTATCTGTAAGCAAGCCCACTTTACACATTTTTAGTCTCGTTGGGGGGGGGGGTGATTTTAGAAACCTAAAAAATGAATGCGCTTCTCTAATAATGACAAAGAAACAATATGCGATCATCAGAATCTTGCTATATGGAGTAATACGCACTTTAGAGCACTTGGAACGAAATTAAACATTTACGGATGTTTGCAAAGTTATATATCATCGACCCACTTATTTAGCCTTTGCTGCATGCCACATCGATGCTGGCAGGAGCCAAAACTGCAGTCAACTTTTTTTGGAGTTGAACTGACAAGCTTACCTATGCAGACATCGATTAGTCATTGATAGATTACAGTTAGAAAGACTGCCCCAGCTAACAAATGAAACGTTAGAACAGAAATTTCTGAAGTAAAGACGTACCTTCTGTTTTAAACAACGTTGATGTGCCATTCTGTTGCTTGTTGTCAGTACCAATACTGTGACTGAGATGTCGTAAAGACTTTCTATTTGAACCGAGCGTTGCGTTGTAGAAGCTAGGATTAAAATTTTAAATCCATAATTTTGCTAATGAATAATTTTAATTTGTCTTAATTATACTAGTATTAGTGTCTACCATATTTGAGCTGGTGTAATAAAATTGGTCGTTCAAGGTCCAGATTCATTGCATTAGTTAATTTTTATAGTTTTTAGTAAGATATAATAAATCCAGCAAACACTATCGGCCCTGTTTCTTCCATCGCATTTGCAGAAAATACCTATAAGTGTCACATTTTTATTTTCTGGGTAATTCCCCCATGGATAATTTTCCGAAAAAGATTTCCCCCACTCCTCCACAGACCTATATTCCAAAATTGGTGATTAATTCTGTTTTGGTGGTGATTGTTTCATCCACATTTTATTTCACTGAATGTTTTAGGCGGATGACCTAGAAAATAATCACTCTATTGCCCATGCGGATTTTGGGTGATCTGAAGTTGGGTAGGCCAAGAACGAAAGTTAGCTGGTGTTCAGGGAATTTGATACTTGGACTCCAGTGTTCAGGAAATTTTTGAAGGTCTTGCCATTACTTTTAGAGTTTGAATAAGAGGTCCGAATAAACGACAGAAAACCGATACCCCACACCTGATTTCTTAGAATCTTAGAACAACCACTTAATTTCTTTCTTTTTGTGGCGGATATAGAGATATTCAGTTTAAACGAGATAACCTAATCAGAAAATGAGAATTTTGTTTTTCTCTATCAGAACGGAGTAGATTTAACTTCTTTCATTTTTTGCCGGATATAGAGATATTCAGTTTCAATGGAACTAACCTCATCAGTATCGTTTTTCTCAATCAAAGGGAGAAGAACTTGCTTTCTTAAGTTCAGAAAAGGGCAGTCCCTAAAAATCTTTTAGCATAAGTACTCGAATAATGCTGATAATTTGTCCAAAAGAATCGTCCTTTGATTAAAGCGACCGCTTTGGGAGTCCCTGTGATGTCAACCGCTGTGATTGAAAAACTGGCAGACATAGTTTCACTGTCTTTTCAATCAAATTTCATAGTTAAACTACAAATTCTCAATAGTTTTGAATGATAACAAATCCCCTGTGAGAATTAGCTAATGGGCCTTTTGTCCTTTGGGACGGTCCGCCGACATTGAGGAACGCAAAATGATTTTGAAGGTATCGAATCCTCTTAATCAATAGCCTATAAGCTTTTGTTTATCATATTTAGAATCGTGCAATATTTACAGTGACGGCTGAAGATTAGACCGACGAACACCATTAGAGTAGAAACAAACTACTTAAATATGATTTTTATATGTGGACCAGTCCGTTGACTAGCTCACTTTTTAGTTTCAAGAAACATTTCATGATTAATTCAGAAAAGTTGAGAATGAAGCCGTCTTGATAGTATAAGGGACTACAAACTAACTATAGAATTTTTGTCATAATTAGAGATTTTCTGTTGTGTAGATAGAAAGGAATGAATTTCAGGAGTTTATTTTATAGTTTGTTTTTCATTTCAAGTTGTAGCACAGTGGATTGATGCTCTGCTTGGCAATACGGAGCACCTGGGTTCGATCCCCACTGCAGCAAGGTTGGGTGACAAGCTTGTTACTTGTCCCTGTAAAAAAAAAAATAACACTCAGCAATTGAAACGTCGACTCGACGCCCTATGCGCCATTTGGCTCAGGAGGATCTTTATCTTTTTTTTTTCATTCCGATTCTAAAGTATGGTTTCAAATTGTGTATTAGTAGCATTTGATATTAGGCCAATTATCTAGAGTCTAACGACCAGCAGGTCGTTTACGAATGGGGCGGGAGAATGACGTAAGGGAAGATTTTACGGAAACTGAACCTTCTTGGGAGGATGTAAAAAGGCCGGCTTTGAATAGAATGGGATGGAGGAGGAGCATGTTTAGCTTTGTTAGCCCCAGGTGGCTTAGTGCTGCAGTGAGTTGTTAGTAGTAGTATTGTTCATATTATGGCTGCTGAAAATAGGCTATTAGCAACCTTATAAATTAATCTGTTAATTTTATATGCTGTTTAACGATTTTTCAGTTGCCTTAGTATGTTTTTCAGTTTTAGATGTTTTTGTATTTTTTGGCTTGAATTTTGAAGATGCTTTATATACCATACCTAAATTGTGTATACTAAAAGTTAAAAGTATCACAGCTGGTTTGACACAAAACCCACCTAAAAAACAGGATATGCCTTCATGGGTAGAAAAGTCCTAGAATAGGCTGCAGAAAATAACAAGAGCTAAGAGCTCATATGGCACTTGTGACGAGGTTGGAAGAGCCAAGAGCTCATATGGTATGAGCTCTAGCAAAATTCTAAGAATCAATAGATTGCTTTAAAAGGAAAATCATAGGCTTAATGCCGGTCAGAATTTAAAATAACAGCTTTGAGTCACGAAGTCCTTCTAAATATCAAAATTCATTAAGATCCGATCACCCACTCGCAAGTTAAAAATACCTCAAATTTTTCCTCTTCCTTCAGCCCCCCAGATGTTCGAATCGGGGAAAACGCTTTATCAAGTCAATTTGAACAGCTCCCTGGCACGCCTACCAATTTTCATCGTCCTAGCATGTCTAGAAGCCCCAAACTTGCCAAAGCACTGAACCCCACCACCTAACTCCCCCAAAAAGAGCGGGAAAACACAAATCGGAATAACATTTCTCGGGTGAGGGGGGGGGGATGTCTCAAATCCCCCGGATACAGCCTTGCTCCTTGATTTACTATTGATAGGCCAGATCTTCTTTGTAAATATATAAGCCATCTATAAAAGTGAGTATGTTGCCTTTTATATTTGAAAAAAAAATTACGCTATGAAACACACTGGGAATCTTGGTTTTTCTTTATTTGCATTCACGTCATTTTACAAACTAAGAAATTCTCATTTTGTGTTTGGTTTTATTTTTGTCGTTTATAATGGTAAATAGTTTAATCCCCTGCTTGAACAATGTCTGCTATCTATTAAACCTAAAAATGCGGTAAGAGTTTCTGAAGAGAAACATTCTGTTAAACATTGTTTATATTGCTTCCAGTTGTTGTCAAATAGAAAATTTTGCAAAAGCTTACATGGTGGTTATAAACTAAGAGAAAACGTATAAGGTGAAGACGCTTCATTAGCCAAAGCTGCAAACGCTAGCGTAGCTATGTCTTGTGTACGGTGAAATCAAAATTAAAGTATTCACAGGCAAATATCACACACGTCCATATAATAAATTCCATCAAACATCAAATAACTTCTAGAGCTTTGTCATTAATGTGCTGAGTAAAATACGACACAAATGATTTACAATATCTCTCTTTACTGGAAGCTGGGTAAATAATTAATTTTTGACAATTCTTTTTGATTTGTGGGAGTCTGGTGTTCGCTCCTTAAGTAGAGGGGTTCTCAAGGTCAGGTAATAAACTAAGATTTTTTGGAGAGCTATAAGAATTTGGTGGAAATTGATATGTCAACTTGTGTCAAAAAAAAAAATATACCAAGTCTCTCCTATATAGTAGTCAATGAACTTTAATTTACAGTTTGTACCGCGACGTCTACTTAAACGTCGTATTGTGTCTGTATCACCTGGCCAAAACAACCGAACAATACCTGAATCGTCCTCAAATGAACTCTCAAATGGAAAAGACGAACCTCCCATTAAAAGGAATAAAATTGGTGAGTAATTATCATTTTGGATATCTAGCCATATTCTTACCCATTCATGGATGCTTATGTTTTTTTTTTTTTTTTTTGCAAGTTTCATGTGTTATTGCAATTCCACCTGCCGCCCTGATCTATTTCGAACGGGTGATATCTTCTCTTTTATAGAAAGCATGAGCCTTTCTAATTATTTTTTTTCTTTTTTGTTTATGATATCAGCACAATCCCACACTTTTATTAAACATTTCAGTGGATTAATTTAGTTTGAAGAGATTTGTATTTTGCAGCATCCCTGCCCTAGTTAACGATTTCTCGCTTTACTCGGTGGTATAAGAAACTGGAAATGTTAGGAAAATGTCAAAGTTTCCACTCAAACTTAACAATATTACTTTCTTTGAATGAGTTTTGTTATAGGCAAATATTCTGTTTATCATTTTCAATCTCCTTATGTTAAATTGAGAAATTTCGACAACTACCAGAAGAGGTATTCAAATCTCAGCCGAAAGTGATGGAGACTTGGATTAATTTTCTTAATTTTGCCTTTGAGAGTTTGGACATGTCTGGACTTCTGTTTAGGGGTTTATGAATTTTGTCATTGGGATGCTTACCAGAAAGGGTTATCGGATTTTAACAAAATGGTTCAAAATAAAAGCCCTGTCATCAGGACATCTAGCTGAAGGGGCGATGATATTTCATCTCAACCTGCTGGGAAGTAAAATTTAATTTCTCAGTTTCACCTTTCAGTAGTACGCAGTGTTACGACATTAAAATTTTGATTTTATACCAAACAGCTCTAAAAATGTACTTTCCGGGGAAAATGTACCAGACACTCCAAGATTTATTCCCCCTGCCCTTTCTACCTTTAAGATCCCAACCTCAAAGACCCAACTCCTAGAAAGTCCCCACCCTTCAACCTCTCCCACCAATCCACGCAAGATACAGGAACAATTTCATTCCTGCATTTGTAAACATTATTAATCAGTGAATTTGTTGTATTGACTCAGTTTTTTAGTTGATCGGTTATTTTAATCTGACAAATGTCTGTCTGACACTGTGTGTCTGTGTCTGTTTTCCCTTTTTTTTTATTTGACAAGTTTTATCTGACTGTAATACCTCACGTAAAGCGCTAATTCGGCGCCATACACTGTGAATGTCATTTTTAAAATAAAACTCAATCTGTCATACGTACCTAACGGTGTTTTAAGACTACATCAGTACAGTAAAAATTCCTGCCCACAGCCCTCATGACAAGGGTAGTAAGTTATACCCTTGGGGCATATTAGGTTTCCACAGAAAGTGTTCTCTTTGAAACTTTAAAAAGGGCTCATTCGATTGGAAATTGAGAGGAATAGTGGACTTTTGATTAGTCGAAAGTGATCGGAGGGTAAATGACGCCCCCCACGACCATCATTTCCTCAACCAGTTCCAATTAAAAATTTTGAGATAGCCATTTTTTTCAAAGTATTTGAAAGGTCCAGAAATTATGTCGTTAAGGGTAACCCCCCCCCCCCCCAGCGTTCATGGCAAGGGCTGTAAGTTATGCCCCTTGGGACATGTAAGGTTTTTAATAGAAAGCGTGGTTATATAAACTTTGGAGGGGGTTAACTGGACTGGTATCAGAAACTCTACTGTTCTTTTTAATAGTCAAAGCGACCAGAAGGCCGCTGCTCAAACGGATGTCAAACGGATGTCAAACGGATGACATCCGTTCTTATCGAACGGATGTCTGTATAAACTTTATTTGTGGCTCATTTGGTTGAAATTGGAAGTTCTAGTTTCTTTTTGAGAGTCAATAGTGATTGAGGTCAAAAAGTCTCCCTCCCCCAAACTACCCCTCTTATCATCAGAATCATCTGATTGAAATTGTGCGTTGGCAGTTTGTTTAAAATACTCCAAAGAACATATAACGATGCCTCCAGGGTTGGCACAACCTTCTGTGCGAAAAGCTTTAAGTTATACTGTTTGAGCATATTAGTTTTATATGGATGGTTGGTCATTTTAAATTCAGATGGGCCTCATTTGATTTTATATTGGAAGTTATATTGTCATTTTTAAGGGTCAAGGCGATTTGAGAGAACTACCCCCCACCCCCCACGCCCATCATTTCCCATGACAAACATCCAAACGAAGTTTTGAGATATCAATTTTACTCAGCATTTTTGAAAGGTTCAGTAATTATGCGTAGCAATAGTTATAGTAGGAGAATGCAAATAACACCTTTTTCTCAACGTTTTCTGCAACAAATGATGAAATTTTTAACTTAATACCATCAACCGGTCTTAAAGCATTGCTGATACGTCCTCTTGACAACCCGTATCGGCATACTGTGTTCGATTTATTTCAATACAGTTAAAATATAGCCCAAAATGGTCGCCTGAATACCCCTAGGCTTATAAGTAGTAGTAGTACCAATATTAGTTATAGTAGTAACAGTAGGAGTACAATTGATAATAGTAGTCTTAGCTCTAGTAGTAGTAGCAGTAATAATAATAGTAGTAGTTGTAGGAGTAGAAGCAGTAGTATTATTATACAAATTTTGTCTTTTGATTTGTTCAACACCCCCCGTATAAGGTGTTGTAAGTTTTAGTTGCACACGCGAAACTATTCCCAAGATATTGCTGATATGCCATTTTGACAGCCTCCATACGAATGGTAGGTTGTCTTCCGTACAACAGAAATATTTTCTGAAAATTTTACCTCCATACCTTCATAGGTTGTGGATATTGAACTAGCTAGAAGACACTCTGTGTATGAATTTAATGCTGCTTTTACGGTTACTGTAACTAACGACAGTAATGGCATTAAGTTGAGACTTATGGTAGACGTTTAGGGGAGTTTCAATGAAACGAAAAAAACAATATGCATACAGGAATTAAAAGGGCATATAAACAATATAGGGCAGATAAGGACATTAGGCAGCGATGCTCTATCATAGCTAGTAGTATCATTGATATTTTAAAGTGGCTAATTTGATTGAAAACAAAACGTTCTTGTGACTCTTAAACGTTTTGACTCTTAAGAGTCAAAAGTGACTAGAGGGTACTCAGCTCTCCTCTTTAGCTCATAATTTTCCTGACACTTCCGATCAAAATTTGAAGACAACCATTTTCTTTAGCATAATTAAACGGTCTAGTAACTATGTCTCTAGGGCTATTGGGGTGTTCAACCCCCCGCAGTTATGTAATATGCCTATTATGCTTAAAAACTAAATGTCGTTTTAAAATTGAATCAAAACGGACTTTGTGTATGGTGGTCGCCAAAAAGACATCTCAGCAATATACCAAGAACGACTGATGGTATTAAGCTCAAACTTTTGGGGCTACTTCTTTTACTACTTTTCCTCCTAAAATTTTACTAAATTAAAGGAGTGTAAGTATTTCTAGGCTGTGAAAGAGCATAGGTATAATTTTTTGGGCATTGTATTAAGTTTTATCTATCAGGTCAACTAGAGGATGTATGTGACTAAATTAAACACTACTATTTGTGTCAAGATTTTCAAAAGGGTTTATGTTGTTTTAAATTGCTGAAAAGGTTTTTGCCGCATAAAAATAGTAAGCCAATCTATAAGTTCTTGAAAAAAACTAACTATTATTTTCTTTTTCCCTGAAAAAGACTTATGTCAATATAAAACGAACAGAAATTAGATAAGAAAAACTTTTTTACAAAATGGGTTTTTCAAAAAAAAGTAAAGAACTCCATTCAACCAGAAATGAAGAAAAATAGAATCAAATAATCTATCAAGCATAGAACTACCTCAAATCAGCATCAGTAAATAAATGAAACCCAAAACGAAGAGAAATTGCAATAAATAACCGAGTCAATTTCAAAACAAGCAGAATTTAATATGAAATGGGGTTCAAAACCCTTCTGCTTTCTAAAAGCCAGAATATAATTTGTATTTTACAGAAAAAAATTCAAATGAAGGTGCATTTTCAGTTTAATATACGTATGCTCATATTTATTCCTTAAAATTTCAATTAATTTTCGACTTCTTAAAGTATTAAAGTGAAAACATTTGAATTAATTTTTTTCAGTTAAGTGCAAATAATATTCTGGCCTTTAGAAAGCATGAGGGTTTTGAACCCTACTCATGTTAATTTCGGCTGGTTTTGAGTTTGGCTCGGCTATTTTATTGTAAAATCTGTTTGTTTTGGGTTTCATTTATTTATTGATGCTGGTTTATGGTAGTTGTATGCTTGGTAAATTATTTTATTCTATTTATGTTCATTTTGGGTTTAACGAAGTTCTTTACTTTTTTTGAAAAACTCAATTTGTGGGACAAGTTTTTTTAAAAATTAATATATAGTAAAAATTTGTTGCCTTATCAGGGATAGCTAATCTGCACCTTTAGCTATCTGTAGTTACCAATGGGTCAGTTTTAACTATACTTCCACATACCTACCTTAAAGATGAAACTAAGTGGTCGTTTTAAATTTGATGCCAATTTTCTGAAAAGAAAAGTTGAAAACGCACGTTCGCACAGAATCCATAGTCCTTTCAAAATCACAAAGAAGAAGTCGACAAGTCGAGAGACATCACTATTTTTTATCAAACAGTTCGTGGTAACGAACTGTAGTAAGGAGCGACCCGGCTCAATAGTAACCAAAACTCTAAAAAATCGAATTTTGGTACCAATAGCTACATCAAAAGAATCGAATTTTAATGCTGATTTTAAATATATAAGGTTTATCAAGTTTGGTGGTACCCATCAAAACTTACGAGCCTGAGAAAATTTGAATTATTGTAGAAAATAGGGGGAAACACCCCCTAAAAGTCATAGAATCTTAACGAAAATCACACCATCAGATTAAAAAATGTGGAATTTTATTTTTTTTTTGCCAGAAGGCAGATCACGGATGCGTGTTTATTTGTTTGTTTGTTAGTTTTTTTTTTTTTTTTTCCAGGGGTAATCGTATCGACCCAGTTGTCCTAGAATGTTGCGAGAGGGCTCATTCTAACGGAAATGAAAAGTTCTAGTGTCCTTTTTAAGTGACCAAAAAAATTTGAGGGCACCTAGGCCCCCTCCCACGCTAATTATTTTCCCAAAGTCAACGGATCAAAATTCTGAGTGTTTTCTGAAAATTCTGAGCTAAAGTTTTTTACTGTTTTAAAATGTAGAGTTAAGAGAAAGAGTCAAACTTTAGCGTAAAGAGCGGGGCGTTGAGAAGGAAAAGCCCCTTTCATATACGGAGTAATTTCTGTTCGTTTTAAGTTTTAATGTCGCTCCTTACTTTCATTTAAAAAAACTTGTTTTTTTTATTTAATAACAATGAGAGTCCACTGAAGAATGATCACGGATGTGTGTGTGTTTTTTTTATTTATTTTTTTTTAAGATTGAAAGAGGGTGTATTTGAATAAAGTTAAAAGTTCTAATGCCCCTTTTAAGTAGCCAAAAAGACGGGAGGGCAAAGTCTGGGGACAGGCACATAAGTTTTGACACTTGCCCATTGATTATACATTGTATTTGTTATGGGGAAGTAGTCAGATTTTTTTGAGTGGGGTATTTTGCACGTTAAGTAGGTTTCCATAAGGAGAATTTTCTGTGGGGAGGTAACTTTCCAGGGGATATTTTACTCTGGAGGAGGAATTTGAAGGAATTCCTATTCGAAATTCTATTTGTTTGTCTTAGTTTTCTCTTTGCCAACTCAATTTTGCATGTGGAGATGTTCTGGTGCTGTTTTCAGAGTGTTTGGATTTACGAGACAGAAATTCCACGGAATGGGAGATTTACGGAGTGATGAGAAAACGATTAGAAATTAGTCTTTCAAATAAAAGTGTGCTAAGGAGATTTGTTAAGGGTAAATCTTACGGGGTGGGAGTATTTTTAGCGAGGAGGGAACTGCCCCTAGGGAATTCTATGGGGGGGGGGGGGTATTTTACGAAAGAAGAAATTTCCACCGATGGGTTTTCTGTGAGGGGGGCGGGTTCTTATGGAGGACGAGCCATATTTACCTGCATTATTTGAACAAGAGCTAAGAGCTCGTATGGCACTTGTGACGAGGCGAGAAGAGCTAAGAGCCAAGAGATCATATGGTATGAGCTCTAACAAAATTCAATGAATCAATAGATTGATTTAAAAAGGAAAATAAGAGGCTTAATGCCGGTCAATATTTAAAATAAGAGCTCTGAGTCACAAAGTCCTTCTAAATATCAAAATTCATTAAGATCCGATCACCCACTCGTAAGTTATAAATACCTAATTTTTTCTAATTTTTCCTCTCCCTTTTGCCCCCCAGATGGTCGAATCTGGGAAAACGACTTTATCAAGTCAAATTGTGCAGCTCCCTGACACGCCTACCAATTTTCATTGCCCTAGCACGTCCAGAAGCACCGAACTTGCCAAATCACTGAACCCCTCCCCCCAACTCCCCCAAAGAGAGCGAATCCAGTACGATTCTGTCAATCACGTATCAAGGACATTTGTTTATTCTATCCACCAATCTTCATCCCGATTCCTCCACTCCAAGAGTTTTTCCAAGATTTCCCCCTCCAACTCCCCCCAATGTCAAAAGATCTGGTCGGGATTTGAAATAAGAGCTCTGAGACACGAATTCCTTCTAAAAATCAAATTTCATTACGATCCGATCATCTATTCGTAAGATAAAAATACCCCAATTTTCATGTTTTCCAAGAATTCCGGTTTCCCCCTCCAACTCCCCCGAATGTCACAGGATTTGGTCGGAATTTGAAATTAGAACTTTAAAGCACAAGATCCTTCTAAATATCAAATTTTATTAAGAACTGGTCACCCTTTCGTAAGTTACAAATACCTCAATTTTCAAAATTACCCCCCCCCCCCTCCAATTCCACCAAAGAGAGCAGATCCGGTCCAGTTATGTCAGTCACGTATCTTGGATAGGTTTATATTCTTCCCATCCAGTTTGATCCTGATCTCACCGCTTTAAGTATTTTCTAAGATTTCCGGTCCCCCCAACTGCCTCCCCCCAATTACGCTTGATCCGGTTGAGATTTAAAACAATATATCTGAGTTACGATGTCCTTCTAAATATGAAGTTTCATGAAGATCCGATCACTCCTTCGTAAGTTAAAAATACGTCATTTTTTCTTATTTTTCAGAATTACCCCCCCCCCCCCCCCAATTGAGCAGATCCGTTCCAATTATGTAAATCATGTAGGCAAGACTTCTGCTTATTTTTCCAACCAAGTTTCATCCCAATCCCTCCAATCTAAGCGTTTCCATCATTTTAGGTTTCCCCACCCCAAACTTCCCCCAATGTCACCAGATTCGGTCAGGATTTAAAATAAGAGACACGATATCCTTCTAAATATCAAATTTCATGGAGATCCAATCACGCGTTCGTAAGTTAAAAATGCCTCATTTTTTCTAATTTTTCAGAATTAACCCTCCCCTTCCAACTACCCCAAAGAGAGTGGATCCGTTCTGGTTATGTCAATCATGTATCTAGGACTCGTGTTTTTTTCCACCAAGTTTCATCCCGATCCCTCCACTCTAAGTGTTTTCCAAGTTTTAGGTTTCCCCCTCCCAACTCCCCCCCCCCAATTTCACCAGATCCGGTCGGGTTTAAAATAAGAGCTCTGAGCCACGATATCCTTCTAAATATCAAATTTCATTGAGATCCGATCACCCGTTCGTAAGTTAAAAATACCTAATTTTTTTCATTATTCAGAAATACCCCCCCCCCCCCCCCAACTACCCCAAAGAGAGCGGATCCGTTCCATTTATGTCAATCATCTATCTGGGACTTGTGTTTATTTTTCCCACCATGTTTCATCCCGATCCCTCCACTCTAAGTGTTTTCCAAGTTTTAGGTTTCCCCCTCCCAACTCCCCGCCCCCGTCACCAGATCCGGTCGGGATTTAAAATAAGAGCTCTAAGACACGATATCCTTGTAAACATCAAATTTCATTGAGATCTGATCACCCGTTCGTAAGTTGAAAAAACCTCATTTTTTCTAATCATTAAGAATTACTCCCCCCCCCCCAACTACCCCAAAGAGAGCGAATCAGTTCCGATTATGTCAATCATGTATCTGGGACTTGCGCTTATTTTTCCCATCAAGTTTCATCCCGATCCCTCCACTCTGTTTTCCTTGGAAGTGTTTTCCAAGATTTTAGGTTTCCCCCCCTCCAACTCCCTCCCCAATGTCATCAGATCCGGTCGGGATTTACAATAAGAGCTCTGAGACACAATATCATTCCAAACATTAAATTTCATTAAGATCCAATCACCCGCTCATAAGTTAAAAATAATTCATTTTTTCTATTTTTTGCGAATTAACCGGCCACCTACTCCCCCCCCAGATGGTCAAATCGGGAAAATGACTATTTCTAATTTAATCTTGTCCGGTTCCTGATACGCTTGCCAAATTTCATCGTCCTAGCTTACCTGGAAGTGCCTGAAGTAGCAAAACCGGGACCAACAGACAGACCGACAGACAGACCGACAGAATTGGCGATTGCTATATGTCATTTGGTTAATACCAAGTGCCATAAAAACGATCGTAAATTAAAAAAAATATATTTAACGGGAAGTAAGGACCCCCCCCCCTCCTCAATACGTTGCTTTTTACGCTTAAGTTTGAATGTTTGCCCCAATTTTTTAATAACGGCTCCTGAACCACAAGGGCTGTTCAATTAGAATAGTAACCTTTTTTAAGAGTGCAAAAACTTTAGCGCAAAGAACAAGGATTGAGGAGGAAAGTAGCAATATAATTTTTGTATGTTTTCAATAAAAAAATCTCCTCGATACTTTCAATTCAAACATTTTTTTTTTCATTTAACCGGAAGCACTATATATAAATAATATAAAGTAGAGGCATTCCCTATCTCAACCATTATACAAAGCTGAACCGAGATGCAAGTACTCCGGAGAACGTAAAAATACAAGCGACATTAGATTTTTTTCAAGTGTAGACAAGTCAGAGTTCTCTCTTGAACGTGAAACTTGGCTTAACTTTTGTAATTAAATAAAAAAAACAAGTTTTTTTAACTGAAAATAAGGAGCGACATTAAAACTTAAATCGAACAGAAATTATTTCGTATATGAAAGGGGGTGCTTCCTCATCAATGCCCCGCTCTTTACGTTAAAGCTTGACTCTTTCTCTTAACTCTACTTTTTAAAACAGTAAAAAACTTTAGTGTTGATGAGGAAGCAGCCCCTTTCATATACGAAGTAATTTCTGTTCTTTTTAAGTTTTAATGTCGCTCCTTACTTTCAGTTAAAAAACTTGTTTTTTGTACTTAATTTCTGAACGTTTTTGAATCAAAGCATGTTTTGATTTTGGCTCTCCGTAGAGGAATCATTAAAACGAAATTTGCATATTTTTTTATTTTTTTGGCTGAATGGCTTTCTCATAATTTTGATCGAATGATTTTGAGAAAAAAAGAGCGGAGGAGGAAGCCTAGTTGCCCTCCGATTTTTTGGTTAATTAAAATGGCAACTAGAACTTTTAATTTTTTACGAATCTTTTTATTAGTAAAAGATATACGTAACTTATAAATTAGCTTACGTAAAGAACTTTTGTATTCTCATGTTTTTATTATATATATGAGGGGGTTCGTCCCCTCGTCAGTACATCGCTCTTTACACTAAAGCTTAAATTGTGTCCCAATTCATTAAGAATGACCCCTGAATCACAGAAACCGTAGAATAAATAGTTGAAATCACTAAAAATACTTTAGCGTAAAGAGCGAGGTATTAGGAGAAGGTGAGCCCCTTATATGGGCAATAATTTCTGTTCGTTTTAAGTTTTAATGCTGCTGCTTATTTCCAGCTGAAAAAAAACTTTTTCGTATTTATTTTTTGATTGTTTTTTTTTTTAATAATGCTAGTAAATCCTGCGCTGCCTTCATGGAAATTTTCTTCCCCCATGACAAATTCCTCGATGGAAAGTTCCCCTAGCATATCCCCCTCTTCTCAACCCCTCTCCCCAACCAAAAAATCCTCCTGAAAACGCATATACACTTCCCAAAAACCATTTCTATATGTAAGCACTGGTCAAAGTTTGTATCTTGTAGCCTCTCCCATGGTGACTGTGGAAGAGTAAGTTGTCCCCAAAGACATACTTATTAGGCTTTTCGACTATGCTGAATAAATGGCTATTTCAGAATTTGCTGATCTGGTGACTTTGGGAAAATAATTAGTTTGGGAGGGGGCCTAGGTGCCCTCTAATTTTTTTGGTCACTTAAAAAGGGCACTAGAACTTTTCATTTCCGTTAGAATGAGCCCTCTCGCAAAATTCTAGGACAACTGGGTCGATACGATCACCCCTGGGAAAAAAAAAACAAACAAATAAACACGCATCCGTGATCTGCCTTCTGGCAAAAAATACAAAATTCCACATTTTTGTAGATAGGAGCTTGAAACTTGTACAGTAGGGTTCTCTGATACGCTGAATCTGGTGGTGTAATTTTCGTAACTTTTGACGGGTAAGACTAAACTTGATGAAACTTATATATTTAAAATCAGCATTAAAATACAATTCTTTTGATGTAGCTATATATATATATATATATATATATATATATATATATATATATATATATATATATATTAAAATTGGTAGTTAGTAGTGTAATGCTATTATTAGATGTTTTTAGAAATTACAAGTAGGTTTCAAAGTTTCGAGTTGGTTTCAAAGACATTTTGAGAAAATTTCTGCCAAAATACATGTTCCAGGGCAATATACACTGAACTGTTGATGGATGATGACGAACGAGGATATGGACGCAGCTTTTATACGCGTCAAAACTGTAGCAGTCAAATATTACTGAGTCGTGATTCTATTGTGTATTATTTATATGGAGTGATCGGAAATAAGAACTCAGGAATTAATTATACCTTTTTGTCACCAAAACTAACGCCAGAAATGGATGTCAGATCCATGTCTGCTTTTCAGAGTAAGATAACTATTCTATCACTAACGGATAGAGGGGGGGGGGGGGGGTCCTTCAGTTCTGTCTCTATTGGAACATAAAGGTATTTGTGGAATTAGGAGTCCGTTTTCTTGCCTAATTATTTGGCGTAATGGTTAAATTTTCAAAGAAACCTAGTCAATAGCTTGAACCAGTATTTTGGGTATATATGCTCGGTCAGACGTTTGTGAGGGATGATCTATATTCTTTTTTTTCATATCCAGAAGACTGGCCAGTGGTGTTAATTCATAGAAATTTAGGGAGAAGGATCAAGTCATTTTTTAAAATCGATTTATGGCTTGTCTTTTTCAAAATTTTGGCACGAAAAACAAAAAAATCGTATTTTTCATTAAAAATATTTCCTTAAAAATTGTTCATCAAAATTTAGAGGGAAATCTAAGAGGCGAATACCAGCCAACTCCCTCCTTAATTTGCTACCCCCAAAGATGTTTTTTTGAACGTCAGTCAAATTTGGTCGGGATTAGCAGCCTTTGGTTAAGCGTTTTAAGAGCCCAATCAATTGTCTCTGGATGTACTCCACAACTATGATCCATGGGTTGCAGTTGCTTAATTGGGCCTTAGGACCGAAGGTTTAGCTAGATTTCTCGAAAAAGCTATTGAATATTCGTGAAATAAAAATGAATTCGGGATGTGGGTGGTTTTCCTTTTTGTTGGAGTATTTACATAGTAATTTTTTTTTTAATATTCTGTATTGTTAATGAGCTCTCCTAGTAATCAACATCATTTTTACGAATATTTTTTTCAGTTAGTGTTTTCTTTTGTAGGCTATTCATTAAGGAAATGCATTGATGCAGTGGAAAATGTTGTAGATATAGAAGTAGTTGAGATGGCTCAACCTACAGACCCGCAATTCAATACAGTGTTAGAGGAAGTCGAGAATATTGCTGAAACTTTGAGTGAACCAATCTCCTCTCTACCAATGAAAGATGAGGCATCTGAGGGCACTTTAATTTTAGAAGATAATATTTCAAATCGGTTAAATTCCGCGTACACTTTTGATGTTCCTCTTACAGATGAGACAGCAGAGTCTAATAATGTTGATTCTGTTGCAGAAACTAATAATCTGGTAATTGTGTCAGAAGGTGATTGTAAGTCTTGGGGTGATTTGGTACTACGCCCAAATCATCTTCCAGCTATTGATCCCCTCGAGGGAACCAGCTCATTGTATATTAGAAGAAAATCCAGAGGACGTAACGATCAACCAACTTCGATAAATGATCCTAGTAAAAAAATCTCAAAAAAATTTAAGTCGGCTGATGAGAAGGGCAGGAATTCCAAAGATTTGGCCACAAGACGTACCTCATCCTGTCAGAAGAAAATGGCTAAGCGGTTTTTACTAGCTAATGATGAAAGATGTCAAATACTGTCTCTGGATAATGAAACTGGAAATTTAGAAACTGAAGTGAAAAATAGTTACGTTCAAAAAACTGAGATTACCTCCAATGATATCGCAGAGGTATGTCTATATGCTTTTATTTTAGTTATTGGGCTTTATTTCACTCATTATTGCATCAAACATGTTTGCACAAATATCCGAACCGTGGGTGGAGGGAGAGAGGAGATGAACAAGTGAAAAAAGTTCATTGTGAAGCCACCATTTATTGAATATTTGTTCCCTTCTTGTCTTTCTACAGATATAGCGTATTAAAAATTATTCAAATTTATAACGTAAAATATATACTATTATTCATGTAAAAATATGAACTTTTCTTGTAAGCTATCTTACTGTGTAGTTTTATGCTGGAGGAGGAGGTGGGGGCGGTAAATATTCTAAAACGTTTCTTCTTTAGGTCCCAAAATTCCATGTTTTCTTGATGTTGCTTCAAATCTCCTGATGTGGGATTTCTATTATTCTTGTAAATTAGCAAAGTAATATGTTTAAAGGGATAAATTGAAACTATACTAAATTGCTTGGGGAACACCATGGCCATTGATGCTTATTATTCGCCTTTTATTTCTGTTTGAATGGTTTTTTTCCTTTTCTTCTTTTACACATCCTTTTTTTGCAGTGATTGTTGGTATTTTTAGAATTACTTGCTTCCAAAATAACAATTTTTGTGTTTGTATTAAACTATATATTGAGTGCTAGAAGGCTGAGCTTCCTTCTGTAGTTTGAAAGTGAGTGGTAAAAAGAAGTGAGTAAGATGTTCGACTCATACTACTCAGTCATAAAGATTAGTAAAAGTAAAGCGTGAATGTGAATAATTAAAAGTTACCAATTTTACAATCCTACTTAAGAACGAAATGGGTCTTATACTCCGTAAAAGGAGTTATGGTAAATCTACTGATACACAAGACAGATTTTTTGCTCTCGTGTTTCAATTATTGCTGTTGTCATGTTGACAGCTAGAGCCGGCCCTAGTCTGGTAAAGAAGACTGGCAAAGAGATGGCAAAGACTGGCAAAAGTCTGGTAAAGAAAACGGATTTGACCGTTTTAATATATAAGTCAAGATATTCGCGGAATGAATAGTGTCTTTGAATACTTTAGAGAATCCTGTGCTTTTGCTAACCATTTCTCGTGAACAGAATTGATTGGAAAAGATTTATTTTTTTGCAATATCCTTCCCCTAGTCCATGGATTCTCGTTTTAGCCACTGTTTTGAGAATACAAACATGTTAGACCGCAGTCAGAGATTCACTCAATCATAACATAGTTTATATGTGTTACTTTTTCTTTATTTTGAATGTTTTTTGTTTTTGTTTTTACTTTGAATAAGTTTTGTTGCATATAAATATTTTGTTTATTGTTTTCAATCTTCTTGTATTAAAATGAGAATTTTCGATATTTGCCAGATGAGTTTGTCAACTCTCAGCCAAACTTGGTGGGAAATGAATCAATTCTCTTAAAGTTCACCTTTTGGGAGTTCGAATGTGATACCACATTTGTGGTGAAACTTTCAATTCTTATGATTGTTTTACTTAACAGAAAGTTTTTGGATCATGACAAAAATGATTAGAAATAAAAGCTAACGTTCTTTCTAGTTATACTTTTTGAAAGTTAATTTCTTGGTGTTTTGATAAGTATTTTCGATATTTTTCTCTGGCCAGACTTGAGCCAGCTTCGATTTCCTACATTAAACGTAGTAATGTTGTTCTTACACATATCACTAATTATTTTAATATATTTATCCGGTATACCCGTTAAGATTAGGACCTTCGCTGAACTTGTTTTGTCGGCTGAATCAAATGCTTGTTCATAGTATACAAAAATAAGGACTAAAGGGGTCTGATGACTCAGGCGTTTCTCAATTATTAACCTAAGAGTGAAGATTTGATCAACGCATCGTCTTACTTTCCTGAAACAACACTTTTCTTCCATCAAAACTTTATCCTCAGCATCTCTAAGTCTAAAAAGTATCTTAATTCTAATTAATTTGCTTCCTACAAAATTCAAGCTAATGCCTCTATCCAACACATCGCCAAAACATCCTGATACAACACTTCTTCTATCAAAACCTTATATACAGAATCTCTAAGTCTAAAAAGTATCTTTATACTAATTAATTTGCTTGTACAATCTAACGCTCAAGTACTTCTTGTACAAACCCCTTCTCTTTTATACCAATTTTAATGTGTTATCACTAATATTTGTGGCTCTGATTCTAAATTTACTCTCAATGACATCGTGTGATAGTTCACGAAATATTTTCCTATAAATATCCCTTTTATCTTTTATATAATCAAATCGTAGACTCTCCAGATTAATGCCCAACTGTTCCTGGAAAATCTAAAATTATCTTCCTTTATTTTACCAACGTCAAGTTTTCCTGGAAGGTAATTAACCTTCCCACATTTCAGCTTCCTATTATCTCTAGATACCTCTAGATGATCATCTTTACTTTCGACATCAAAAGCAGCACTCCAATATCCCATAGTATTTTGTGCTTTTTCTGCCAGATTTCAGTTTATAATAACATAATCAATAAGATTGGCTGTCTTACCATCATGTGAGTGAGTACCATGTTAACTTATGGTTTATTTTATGCGTAGATACTGTATTGATTATATTTATATTGTTATGCCCACAAATTTGTAGCAGTCTATAGCCTTCACTATTTTCTCTCCTACACCCGATTTACCTAAGTTATGTAGGTCTATTTCTACCAACCTCTTCATTAAAATCTAATAGGAACACTATATTTCCACCTGCACAGTCTCTATTTATTCCCGTAGCTGTAAGTAAAATTCATATGAGTTATTAATATCTTCATTAGTTGAAACTCCAAAGGCATATACTGCCATAGTATGATATCTTGGGCTTTTCAGTCGTAAATTGAGTAACTGGCGTTCTATATTTTCACCTTCCCAGTAAAACTTTGCCGGTTGCTTCTTCGTCATGAACGCTACTCCCTACCTGTCCCATCCCATCCTTCCTGTCCGAGTAAATAACTTCCATCTCCCCCAATATCATGTTGCTTTCCTGTGGGACATGAGTTTTTGAAACCCCTATTAAGACAAGTTCAAAACATCTTAATTTGTCAGTCAAAATGTCTAATGATTGTTGTTTTTTAATGTTGTACCATTCCTAGTTGCAATTATCATTTAAACATAATTTTATATTTAAATTAAATGGTATTTTAAATTTAATATTTAAATATTATTTAATTATCGTTTGCAATTTCATTTGAATTGTTAAAATTATTATGGCATCAGAGCAGAAGCAGCAGAAGAATTTATAGGGACAGAAGAAGTAGCTTACGACGGAGCGGAGACCCCAAACTACCTTACAACGCTGGAACAGCTCCAACCTCTAAGGTATTAGCTGTTACAAAGAGTTGCCTTATCCCTCACACGAAATATTGAATTAAAGCGAATCTAGTATATGGCGCATTAATACTGCTCTTGTAAGAATTAAAACTACGGCCGTCATAGAAAGCATTGCGGTATACAGCTAAATTGAATATAAGTAAAAAGTATCCAAGAAATCCTGCGTAAATATTAAGGCTTTAGTATCGCAGCAGAAGGGAAAATTCATAGATGTTCAAAATTAAAATATATTGAAAAATAAAAAAAGTATGTTAGAGATTTTCTTGCTAATAACTTTTGTTTTTGGTTCTCCAAGGAGTTGATGTATATCCGGATTGGGTCTACAGTTTATTTATGTAGGTAGAATCATTTATTACTCCCTTACCTAGTTTGGATGTTGTTGTTTTTTTTTTTGGGGGGGGGGGGGTATATTGTTTGGGACGGTGGTGTGAGTTTACTATTTAAAAAAAATTTATGGATGACCTTTTACTTTAATGACGTTTACTTTTTTCGTTTTGTTTCTCCCCTGTTTTTTACGTGGCTATACAGCCATACGGGGGAGACTAAGTTGAAGTATTTGTTATTTTTGTGTGTAAATTACCGTGGATCTTGGTATTCACTGATGTACTTCCTGTTTTTTCAAATTCAAAAGAATTGATGGGTCTTCAATACGGGTTTTTTCGCCTCAGTGTAAGGTACAGAAACTGACAATAGAAATAAATATGTTATGAAAATTTATTTATTTTTGTTATGTTTTTCAACTTTATGTGCCAATTTGTTTTTGTGGCACTTGGTACTTACCAAGTGATATATAGCAATCTCAATTTCTGTCGATCTGTCTGCTGGTCCTGCTTTTGCTAGTTTGGGCACTTCCAGATAAGCTAGGACGATGAAAGTTGGCAGTCGTATCAGGGAAAGGACGAGATTAAATTAGAAATAATCTTTTCCCCGATTCTACCATCTGTGGGGGGGGGGGGAGCGACCGAACAAGATAGTGGAGAAGAATTTTATTTGCCGATAAAACAAATGATTGTCGTTCTTAAATATGGCTTGTGGTCTAAGGGTATGATTATTGCTTTGGGTGCGAGAGGTCTCATGCTCGAATCCCGGACAACCCCAATTTTTACGTGAAGAAAATCCGAAACTAGATACGTTGTCAATATAGGGATCTCTGAAGGTTGGCAGGCGTATTAGGGACCCGACCAGATTAAATTAGAAATAGTTGCTTCCCCGATTCGAACATCTGGGGGGAAAGTGGATGAACGGTTAATTCAGAAACATTAGAAAAAATGACGTATTTTTAACTTGCGAACGTGTTATCGGATCTTAAGGAAATTTGATAATTAGGAGGACCTTGGGTCTCAGAGTTCTTATTTAAAATCCCAATCGGATCCGGTGACATTTGGGGGGGGTTCGAAGGGAGAGACTGGAAATCTTGGAAAACGCTTAGAGGGGAGACATCATAATGAAACTTGGTGGGAAGAAGTTCTTGGCTCTTCCGACCTCGTCACAAGTGCCATATTAGCTCTTGGCGGATTGTTTTCAATGAGTATATTCTTATGAAATCTGCACGTTTTACTTAAAGATGGATCATCAGTCATTTTGTTCTTACCAAACTCCCCTATAGGTGTTGCTTTGACGAGCGTCAATTTTATGATACAAACGTAATCAATTCGGTAACACCGTGGGTATTGAAATTTTTAAGATAGATAATTTGTGCGAAATTTTTAAGATAGATAATTTGCTAGAAAAAGAACCCCTCTGCATGAGAACAATATTACTGCAGTTAAGGTAGAAAGTGATGTTAGGAGCTGGTTTGAAGTTGAATGTATAGTAAAATAACAAGTAAGGCTTTGTCCTATCCCCACTTAAGTGGATTATTTTAATTGACTCTATCCTAAGTAATACAGCAAAGATTATGTGAGAGCAGAGTCAAATTTAAATTTAAGCACTCATAGAATAAAGATAATCATGTAACAAAGATGATCTGAGAGTCCTGGATGAAAATGCTAGCAAAATGAATGATTTTTAGACGTTCCGAGAGCTTAGGGTGCAAAAATGGGCATGAAAATTAATGTGGAGAAGATTAAGTCTATTGTACTTTTCATAAATGAAGATGAAGTGGTGATGTTTGGTAAGATTGATCGTTACACTTACGTAGTGATCAAGGGGATCGTCACGATTGATCAATTGGATCGCTTGTAAGTCTAGAATTACTGGATTAAAAAGTTGCCTTATTTATAGGATTGTGCTACTGAAGATTCCGCGGTTGAAAAAACTGTTTTTGCGGACCCCACCATTATTGATGATGGTTCACCAAACCTATCAAGAAATCCTGGAAGACGACGTGCCATGAGCGAAACGATTGTCTCTGTGTGAGTTTTATTTTTCCTACATGCAAACTGAATTAAATGTTATTGCGGTCTTTAAAAACAGTATGTAAGTAAAATTAAGAACTGGCATAGTTGATGCTCCTAAGCATAGTTTAGAATAAGTTTCATATTGACCAAATTTCAGGAAACAAGACTTGTATCTTGTAAGTGTAATTGGTTAACTAGGAACCCTAATTATTAAATCTACATGATTGATAGATAACCTAGAAACATACTAAAATAGCAATACTCTATAACCTAAATGAATCTCAAGAAAGAAAAAAAAAATCAAGAATATAAGGGATTTATCTATTTTGAAATCAAAGTTTACATGCTTTCTAAAAATAAACAAAAAGCTAGAAAGTTAATTTTATGTGTGCATAGTTTATAACCGTACATAGAACAATTTGTAATAATTCGCTTTCCTATGCCATTCCAAGGGGGTTTGTAATAAGACGACTAGTTTTTAGAAATGTAACTGATAGTCTAAAATCGTTATTTACTATTAAAAGTATTTGTTACTTAGTTACTTATTTATATTATTTATAAGTCAAATATGGCTTTTACTTTAAAGAATTCGACATATATCTATATCGAAAAAAAAATTATATTAATTTGTTCTGAGTCGTGATAATATACCCTGGAATATATAACTGGAAGGATTGTATCTTCTATAAGCTCAAAACATAACTGGATGTTTAGTATCCTCTCTTGCTCAACATACTTGACGGGATCAGTCGTACAATTTTTATAGATCATTCTCTTCTACTGCAAAGATTTACGGTAGTTTATTCTCCTTTTTGTATCCTTAGAGTTGTGAGCAATAATTCTACTTTATTCTTTACCAGAAAATATTCCTTATTTCTTTGCTTGCTTATTTACTTAATTTATTCCTTACAGATACTTTCTTTAAGCAGTCTGTAAGTCCCTTCAAAATTAATTGTCTCATCATTATTAATTATTAATACAATAATTTTTTATTAAATACATACTTTTTAATACATGGATAAATACACACATACGTGTACTCACACATAATTGTATAAATGGACTATCTAAAACAATTAATATTCGCAAAAAAAATTGTATAAAACAGTTCGTGGTAACGAACTGAGCAACCGAAACTCTAGCTCAATAATAACCGAAACTCTAAAATGGAATTTTTATGCTAATAGATACACCAAAAGAATAATATTTTTATGCTGATTTTAAATATATAAGTTTTATCAAATTTAGTCTTATCCATCAAAAGTTATGAGCCTGAGAAAATTTGCCTTATTTTAGAAAATAAGGGGAAACACACCCAATAGTCATGGAATGTTAACAAAAATCACACCATCGCATTAAGCGTATCAGAGAACCCTACAGTTGAAGTTTCAAGCTCCTCTCCTTTTTCAAGGGTGATCATATGGCGAATAGCCATGGAATGTTGTGAGAGGGCTCATTCTAACGGAGATTAAAAGTTCTATTGCCCTCTTTAAGTAACCTAAAAACTAGAGGGCATATAGACCCCCTCCCAGGCTCATTTTTTTCCAAAGTCAAAGAATCAAAATTTTGAGATAGCAATTTTGTTTGGCATAGTCGAAAAACCTAATAACTATTTCTTTGGCGATGACTTAATCCTCCAGAGTCCCCAGGGGAGGGGCTGCAAGTTACAAACTTTGACCAGTGTTTACATACAGAAATGGTTATTGGGAAGTGTGCAGACGTTTTCAGAGGGATGTTTTGGTTGGAGGGGTTGAGGGGAGGGGGCTACATGGAAGGATCTTTCTTTTGAGAAATTTGTCATGGGGGAAGAGAAATTCCATGAAGGGAGCGCAGGATTTCCTAACATTATTTGAAAAAAATGAAAAAATTAATATGAAAAACTTTTTTCAGCTGAAAGTGAGGAGCAGCATTAAAGCTGAAAACGACCAAAAATTATTACGCATATGAGGGGTTCATCTCCTCCTAAATACCTCGCTCTTTACGCTAAAGTATTTTTAGTAATTTCAACTATTTGTTCTACGGACTTCGTTGATTAAGGTATCATTCTTAAAGAATTGGGACAAAAACTTAGTTTTGGTATAAAGAGCTAGGTATTAAAGAGGGGGTGAACCTCCTCATATACGTAATAAAAATATACGAATATAAAAGTTCGTTACGTAAGTTAATTCGTAAGTTACGTATATTTTTTCCTGTTAAAAACGTTCGTAAAAAGAAAGAAGTTCTAGTTGCCTTTTTATGTAGCCAAAAAACTGGAGGGCAACTAGAACTCCTCCCCCACCACTTTTTTCTCAAAATTATCCGATCAAAACTAAGAGAAAGCCATTTAGCCATAAAAAAAAGTGTAAGTTTCGTTGTAATTATTGATTTGCGGAGAGCCGAAATCAAAAAGTATTAATTCAAAAATGTTAATGATTAACTTCGAATCAAAGTATCATTCCAATTTGCTTTGAGTTTTAATATTTTAAATTACAATGGTAAACCTCTTGTAGGTTGAAATTTTGTGTATTTTTACTCCTTTGATACAATCATCCTAAGTCAGCTAGTGCAATGGTTTTTAAAGTTGTACTGCGCACACAGAAACAATTGTCGCCAAAAAGCTTAATTGCTTCGTTGTTTCTGACTTATGAAATGTCCAAAAGATATACACATAAACACATCTTATTGTTATGAAACTCAAAAGGTCTTCATTGAGCTTTTAGCAGCTTATGTTACAATAAATAGTATATTGTCGTTTATTCCTTTAGATGCCATTAAATGCTACTATTAGCTCTCTTTTTATTGACTTGGTGCATTTTCACAAGTAGACAATTCATGAAAGGACACCGACAATAAGCGTTGTTACAAAGAGCTTCGCTTCAGTAGTCTGCCTAAAGAAGACTTTGCCTAATTCTACATTCGATATCCGTAAATACATTCACCTCGAAAAATAATCTACGTAGATTATTTTTAACAAAAATCATTTTGCGATCCCTATCCCTCCTCCCTCAAACAGAACTATCTTTTATCACTCTCTCGTTAGAACATTACTGAAAAGTTTAAACTTCGAATCATTTATTATATAGTTCCAAGTTTATGATATGGTATAACATATGGCTAACTTTATTGTTATTGTTTTACAGCTATTATGGTATTTAACTTTAAATGATTCCCTTTTCTTGTATTTGTTCTTTTTGTACATTTGTTTAATCCAGTTTTATAATTTTTTAGTCAGGAGATAGAAATTATCGTTCTTCCAAGAAGAACCAAGTCTTGGAATTCATACAAGGAGGCAAAATTGAATTCGTAAGTAAAATTATTCCATCCTTTAATAGATCTGATGTGCCTGTCTTAACTTGTTCTTGTCAAGTTGATCTTTTTTGAAAATAATCTTAATTTTAAATCTATTTATGTATTAACTTATTATGATAGTATCTTCAACTTGGCTACGTTGATGGTAAGATCATGACTTGAGCATTCGGTCTTTAGCTGATCAAATAACTGATCTGAAAACTGCTTTGTTATGATAGTGTTTTTGACCAGGTAAGCGTGCACTATGGACAGATCATCTGCAAACTTGTAACGGTCATTGTGATGATTAAGCTGGGAATTAATTACAGCCAGGAAAATACTCCAGCTAATTTCGTGCCTTGTGGGGCCCCGCAAGAAGTATCTGACCATGGTGAATCCGAATCGTTTACGTGGAGTGCAAAGACTTTTTGTTTTCGGCCAGTTCAGAAGTCAAGTACAAGGCCAAGGGTGCGTCGTTTGGCACCCATTTCCTGGAGATTCATGCCTGCAGTCAGGTAGTGAATTAGGTCAAAGGCCTTTCGGAAATCCACTGCGCAAATGTTGACGAAACAGCTACCTTTTTCAAGTCATTGGAGGACACAGTCAAACATCCGTACTAGGGAGATTGTAGTACTACACTTGGGGAGTCCTCTGTTACTTTCGCCAAACAAGGTGTAAGTGAGATTGGGTGGACATCGTCGCATACGCTAGGGACGCACTTTTTTGGAATAATTCTAATATAGGCCCTTTTCCACTGTGACGGGAAATAGCGAGAAGCAAAACATTCGTTTATGATGGTGGACAGTGGTAATGCTATGAAGGCTGCATATTCACGTAGCATATTGGCAGGTAATTCACCAGAGTATGAAGATGTATTCGGTTTGATCTTCCGTAATTCCGTGTAAACGTCAAACTCACTGACTATTATGTTGTTCTCAGGCTCACATTTTTCAAGTGTGGTGGACTATTCATCAGCCGTAATAGTTGGATAGGTAGTGGAGATCTTGGTGAAGAATTCACTCACTTCTTCTGCACTGATTAAGGACCCACCATCATTGCTGATCTTTACTCTTCTGTCAAAAGCTTGGCCGGCCACTTTTTTCACAGCGTTGTGCCACTTTTTGGGGTCTGAAGTAAGTAATTGGAAGGGCATGGTCTCACGACCATAGTGAGCCTTAGCGTTCTTTACCAAAGAGACTATTTGATTTCGCAATCTCTTGCTGTTGATAATATCACCACAGGAGTAGAGGCGAGACCTCTCTTTTATTAGTGATTTAATTGCTGGAGAGATCCATGGTTTGTCGTATTCACTAACAACAAATCATTTTGTTGTAAAGATCTTTAGGTATTGACTGTACAACGTGGCATTGAAATCGGATACCTTAGTATCCAAGAGCTGGTTATTGTACACTTCGGGGAAGTCATATGTCATATGTCATCGACCGTATTCACAGATGGCCGACTTCGCACAAGGACGAACAGTGACACGGGATAATTTTGGCTTTGGTAAGGACTCTCTTGCTTTCCACAGCATTTCGTTGTAGTCTGACATGCCAACAGGACCAAGAGAAAAGGGAGGGGAGTAAAAATCTTCACAATGTGTGAGTATAAGGTCCAATATGCCCCCCAAAGAGTGGGTGGGTATGTGTACTACTTGTTTTAAAGACAAACAAGATGATAACCAACTCTTCTTGGTTTGGTTAAAGTCTCCTCCTATGATAAAAGCAGGGCTGCTTTATGTACTTCTCAGGTGATCAATAGTCGTTTGTAGGTGGAAAACCAAGTCACCCCGGTTTCCGGCACTTTCTGAGTAATATACTGAAGTGACTATAATACAAGAACAGCGATAGGGAATAGATTTAGGTTTGCAAATAGCCCAGATTACTTCATGAGCTGGATCAAATAAATCCAGTAATAATTTGCAAGGGAGGTCTTTCCGTATGTACAAGGCAACACCTTCACCTAGTCTATGCTCACCTCGATCAGCACGTGTGCTCCGGAAATTTTCGTAGCCTGCCATATGACCTGACAACCTATCAGGATTCCACGTTTCTGTAACTGCGATAACTGGGATACTATTTTGACGGACGATAACTTCAAATTCTTCAATTTTGTTACACAATGACTGGCTGTTTATAACGAGAAAATTAACGAATAGTAGTTGTCGTAACAGCAATAGTAATAGCAAAAGTTTTAGCAGTGGTAGTAGCAGTAGCAGTAGAAACAGAGTGCTTTTCAGCTAGTTCAGTATCCCTTTCGACACCTGAAAGTTTTGATTTTATACTCCAAGCTGTTCCTCTGAAATTGCTCCTTTATCCTTCTGGTAACCTTTTTGCACATAGTGTGGTTTAATTTAATTGAAACCTCCCCTAAATATTCACTTAAAGTTTAAATTTAATAGCACTATTCTCTGCAATAGCAGAAGCAGTATCAGCAATAGTAGTAGCACACCCCACAGTGCATTTTGGTTAGTTCAAGACTGGCTTCAACATATCCTGGAAGTTATTCCAGTCATTATTCGATTTGAATGATCATAGTAAGATTTGACTTAGTTCAGCAGTCCCTAAGCATTTCCTGAAAGCTTTCCCTTAATACTCTTAACTTCAATTGAAGAAACAGTTGTAATACTAGTGGTAGCATTTATAGCAGTATGCACATTAAACCTTTTTTTTCAAAATCCCTCTAAACAGACACTGAAAGTTTCCCCTTAATACCCCTGACGCGCCTTTTTAACAAACTACGTGCACGTAGTGTGTTTTGGTTTAGTTCAACGTCCTCTCAACATTCCTTGGAGTTTTCACCTAAATACCCTTAGTCTTTGAAGTAGTAATAACATGTATTAATCATAATAGCAGTTACAGTAGTAGTTCAAGCAGAAGTTGTAGTACTACTGCGCAAATGTTTCGCTTTTTTAAAATCCAACATCCCCTTCAACAAGCCCTTTAAGTTTCAACTTAATGCTCAAAATTGTTCCAGGGGTAGGAGGAGGGGTTGTCATCCCTGAAAGCTGAGGTATTGCACCTTTCATCTATCCTGAACTAAATGCCTATCTTAAAACTTTGACCGGTTGTCTTGCAAGGAAAAGGTTCGTAGGATGGGGGCTGGTTGCTGTCCAATTCTTGTTGATTTCTAAAAATGCCCCCAGAACTTTCTATTTCCAATTGAATGAGCCCTTCTGAAGTTTCTACGACAAAATCTTCCATACAAAGTGCCATGGAACCATGTTTGAGTTCAGTCGGATCAAGTCGAGCTGTACAGGACTGAATTGTAGCGCAATGTTCTGATTGACCAAACAGTTCGTGGTAACGAACTGTCAGTAAGGAGTGACTTGCATCAACAGTAACCAAACTCTAAAATACGAAATTTGTATTCCAATATATACAACAAAAGAATCGGATTTCTATGCTGATTTCAAATATATATATTTTATCAAGTTTAGTGTTACTCGTCAAAAGTTCAAAGCCTGAAAGAGTTTACCTGTTTTTAAAAAAAAGGGGAAACACTCCATGAAAGTCAAGGAATCATATTGAAAATCACCTCGTCCGATTCAGCATATCAGAAAACCCTGTTGTAGAAGTTTCAAGCTCCTATATGCAAAATAGTGGAATTTTTTTCCAGAAGAAAGATCACGGATGCTCGTTTATTTGTTGTCCTTTTTCTTTCTTTCTTTTTTTTTTTCAGGGATGATTGTACCGATCTTAAGTTCGTGGAAGATCAAGAACGGTGAATTCAAACAGAAATTAAAAGTAATAGCGTCCTTATTAAGTAAACAAAAAGATCGAGATGAAAGTTGTCCTCCTTCCACACCATTTTATCCCCAAGATCGTCTGATTAACATTTGGAGATTGCCATTTTATCCAAAATAGTTGGAAAATCCAATAACTATGCCTTTAAGATTAACATGACAACCCAGAGCCCATAAGGAAATGGATATAACTTATGGAAATTTTCCCAATGCTTGCGCATATAGTATTCGTTACTTGGAAGTATACAGATATTTTTCAGTGTAGGGGGGGGGATTTTTGATGGGGTTGATTCACATGGAAAGTCTTTTCTGTGAAATTTCCCAGGGTGAACTTTCCACGTGAAATTCTGCACTATTTTTT